>NC_134783.1:12724716-12732216 GCF_046742065.1 Oratosquilla oratoria
ATCAGAAACAAATATCATCCTTTTGGTCTGTCTGTCTATGTGCACATCTGCCTTTGTTTTTCAATATGTCAATGTTTGTGTGTCATATGTCCGTATTTTTGTGTTCCTGTTTGTATCTCCAACTCTCGATCTGTCTTTATCTCTCACACGTTCAAGTTCTGAGCCATTACCATCCTCCACTGTAAACCTTGTATGAATGAATTTGTTCTTTTTGCATACAGGCAAACTACCCTATGGCAGAATGTGTATGAAGTTGCAAAAAAATACTGCAAATATTGGTCTATAACTTTTGGATGGTTAACGTAAAATAATAAGAATGGAAGAGAATGCAAGAGATCATAAGGCTTACACTCGGCTGTTCCATGTCCTTAATCACCTGTCATCCCCGTCCATAAAGATTTCTAATCTTCTTTTAAAACAACCAATTGTTTTATTGCTCAGAACATGTTACTAAGTCTATTCCATTTGTTAACCACTATGTTCGTAAACTAGTTCTTGCCTATTTCCTTCTTAAATCTAAGTTTGTCCAATATAAATCCATTACTACGAGTCCTACCTTGCTGTCTTGAAGTGATGACCTTGCCTGGATTACCCTTGTTAAATCCTTTGACCCATTAAGCGTATGTGACATGTCATATTGTACTGTGGGCAACGCCCATCTTGAGGGCGAACCTTACGGAGGAGCCGTAGGTCGATAGTGTATTCTCATCTGCCCCACAGACATGGCCTTCCTTCTCACAGACAAGCATATCCTTTCTTCATCCAAGCATGCTCTAGTTCGCCTGTGTAGGTAATTAAACTAAAGGATCTAGTCTAAAGATAGCATAAATGTAGTAAAAAAAAATATTGGACTGGCTTTGTTTGCGTGTGTGCGTTCTCTGCATAAGCCATCAGGCGAGCCTGACAGGGCACAAACATACGTAGTCGTTACGTATGAAGCCCTACTCCCAGCGCCCACTTTTGTGTCCACCCCCAGAATTTGAACTTAGAATGATGATGAGAAAATAGGAGGGAAGCAAGTTATGTGATAATAAATACAGAAAAGGGACGGGGTGTTTCAGTATATAGAAGGGTTGTGTTATGTTCCCATAATTGTTCAAAGTATTTATGGACTAAATTGTAATGGTCGGAACAAGAAGCAAGGGAAACGTTTAAAAAAGGTAAAACTTGCTCGAGGTATCAAATGTGGTGGTGATGGCAAACACGGAAAGCGCCTCAGAAGCTGGTGAATAATTTCTTTGAAATACGTAAAAGAAAGGTGAAAAAAAAAATGTCCGTAAAAGAAAGGTGATAAATATTTGAAAGGGAAGAAGGAATCTTAGGAACAAAAATAAAATGTGATAGGTTGAAAAAAGATAAAAGTGCTCAGAGAAAAAAGGTTAAATGCGAAGTGTGCAGACTGACAGTCATATATCAGTAATTGATTCATGGACCAAAAGAAAGGTAAAAAATATAACTATCTACCTATATACCAATAAGTTTATTCTCCCTAATAAAGGAAATATAATAACAATAACAATAATAATAATAATAATAATAATAATAATAATAATAATAATAATAATAATAATAATAATAATAATAATAATAATAATAATAATAATAATAATAATAATAATAATAATAATAATAATAATAATAATAATAATAATAATAATAATAATAATAATAATAATAATAATAGAAATCAATAAAGAAGTAAAGTAGTGATAAAAACATGTATTTAGGTAAATAGTACTAAGGGCAAATATGGGGATGCTATGCTATAGAGGGATTGCAAATAGTTCTTTTGCATAGAAGCAAGATGTAAGGATTTACACATAAGGTTAGAGAGAATTAGTACTTTGAGTTTTATTGAGTGGAAAACCCGCAGCCCCACAGTGTATGACATCCGTCCTCGGCCACTCTCACATCTCTTTCTGGGAAGAAACTTTGGTCTCTTTTTTGTATTGAAGTGGCGTGGGTCTGTTTCTTTGTCACTGGGCGAAAGTAGTAGGAGAGCAGTCGTTGGGTACCTGGTTTTCATGTCTGAATATGTGTAAAAATCATATTTGAAGTTAACAGAGAGAAATCCTGGATCTAGTCTGGAGACTGAGTTTCAGCCCCCAAGGACTGAACCTCCTGATGGGGGTGAAGATGTTGACGGATGTTGAAAAAGGGGAAGCTGCTCGTCATTAATTCGTGAATAGAAAGAAAGGCACAGGTGTGATCGAACCAAGAAGCTTGAGAGGCAAAAATGGCACAAGAAAAAATATATACATATAATGAATTGAGAGATTAAAACGTGGCAAGAAGTGAGGGCAAATAATCAAAATGGGTAGAATGTTTTTGTGATGGTATTGGTATGTAAAAGTAATGAACAGCAAGGATACAAAAAAAAAGGGTAATTTTCTGAGATGGGTAGAGGGGAGTTTGCAGACGAGGAGCAAGATAGCAGGTGAGTGCGTGATAATAGAAAATAGAAATAATATAAGAAAAAAGGAACCAGAAACTTGGCTACACAACAGAGGAATGTGGTGGAGAAGTTAGAAAAGAAACAAAAAGTTTGGACAGTGTCGGGGGTTGGGGTGAATAAACATTAAACCTATGTTGTTCACATAACGTCAGAATGGTGGATGTTAGCCCTCATTACAGACAATGAGATTGTATTGGTAAAATGCACAATAATAATCATACACACACACACAAAGGCACACACGAACACACATACACACACACACAGACACACACACACACACACATACACACACACACACACACACACACACACACACACACACACACACACACACACACACACACACACACACACACACGCACGCACACACACACACACACACACACACACACACACACACACACACACACACACACACACATACACACACACACACACAATCATAAGAACAATAGTTGATTTGAGTTTTTATGGTATCCTTTACATTTATGATTAAACCATTTCATACTTCCCACGTTGCTTCTGAACCGAGACCCAACTCTGTCTTAGAGAACCACCAAAGGCGATCTGAAGACAATATAAGCTGCGTTTATGACTCCAATGACCTGGCAGCTCTCGAAGCTTCTCTACTTCAGCGTGACGTCACGGCCCAATGGTCTGGAACTGCAGTTTCTAGACTTTGGCCCTTCCAGGAATCATAACTTGGCATGTAAGGTCTGTGACTGGGCCTCAGAGACCCCTCCATTTTTTTTTTCATTCATATTTCTTCCGAACTAAGACACTTTTATTTTCTGTAAATATTTCGTTAATTCATATTGACTTCTCGGACCAAGAGGTTCTTCGTGGTTTATGCCCACTTAAACCAGAGTACTTTATTCAGGTACATTGTGTCTTTCCAATCAATAATTTACCACAACGCCAAATGAGTTAAATTTGCCACCTTAACGAGGTCACTAACTTAGACAAAGCACAAAGCTCTCGTAATAAACTATTCCTGGATAATCTCCAAGATTTTAAATTGGCTCATTTGACCCTTTCCAGCCAACGATTTTTTTTTTTCAAAAAGTTGTTTTGGTTGCCATGGTTTTAATCTGTTCATTTATTCTTTTATTTATCAATTTATTCACTTATTTATTTATTCATTTATCTATTTACTTATGTATCTATTCATTCAATTACTAATTTACTCATTCATTTATCTATGTATTTAATGATTTATCTATTTGTTTATTTATTCACTTCTTAATTTATGTATTTGTTGATCTAATATTGATATATTCATTTATCTGCTCAGTTGTCATTAATTTTTAAGGATTTACCTAATTATTTCTTTATCTATCTATGCATTTATTTGTTATTTCATTATTATTCAAATATTTATTCATTTAATTATTCATTTACTTATTGATGCATTTCTCTATTTACTTATTTATTCATTTATTTATTCATTTATTTATTCAGACAATTATATATTTGTCTATTAGTTTTATTCTTTTTTTTTTAGTTATCTATTTCCATTTTCATTTTTATTCTAATTTTCATTTTAGCTCCGTTGTCCTTATGAATTATAGATACCTCGACTAACCCTCCCATACATGTGGTATAGATTTTTTTTTTTTAATATTAGCTATATCCAATCGTAGCCTAAGAAACAGGAATAAAGAATATAAATGATAAAGAAGAGAATACAGGTTATTCATCCCATAATTAGAAATAGATAGTATTTTCTTATTTATTGCATAGATCAACGTCAAGTGTGTATGTGTGTTTGTTTGTGTGTGTGTGTGTGTGTGTGCGTGTGTGTGTGTGTGTGTGTGTGTGTGTGTGTGTGTGTGTGTGTGTGTGTGTGTGTGTGTTTAGGGTGTTCACTTGTTAATGGAAGATTGAAAAGAATCATCAGCGATAATAGAAACATTGAAATTACATTGATTAATACGTATAATGAATAATAAATACATTCAGATGCTCATTATATTTTTCTCTTAAATAAGCCAGTTAGTAATTATAGAAGAGAATAGAAGTATGTAAATAGAATACATATAAGGTATTATTATTTTTCAAGTAAAAGAAATAAATACTTAATTTATGTGTCATGGTTTACATTCTTTATTGACCTCGTGTTGTTTTGCATACAAAGAAAGTAAAGAATACACAATAAAACGTATCCAGTACTGCCTCAAGAAGGCAAGTGTAAAAGAGATAAGTAGATAATTCATTAGATAAATAAGTAATTGAATAAACAAATAGATATATAGAGTAAATGTGATCGTCTGTCATACTGTGTTGCCGCCCCTATGTTCCGTCTTTATTTCGTTATTTTACTTTCGTTAAGTATGTCTTTTACTCTCTACTTTCCTTTCACCACTGTCCCTGTGACGCACGATTGTCATTCATAATCTTAGTCGGTAGGCTCCATACCTCCGAAGAGATAGCTTATTCAAGTTATAGACATATAATTTGTATATTGCACAGTCAGGCTTCTACTTCTCCTTCACTATATTTTCTGTATAGAGGTATGAAATTGTTCAAATATTCTCTTTTCTTTCTTGAATACCGGCTACAATTGGTTCTCAAGGTACACCAAGGAGCTCCCATCAAGAACACTCAGTTTAGGTCCTATGTCAGTTCTGCAGTGACGTCATGATTTCTTTAGTCCAATAAATTTTAGCTTTATATTTAAGAACCTCCCCTAAGGGTGTGATCTTACAATCGTGAACCAATTGAACTTTCTCTTCCTTCACCCTTTCTCCAATCAGATTCGTTGTATCAAGTCCGCATGCAATATTGTTTACTCAAGCAATCTTGAATCACTGCAGGTTAGGTTACATCAAGAAAATACATCATACAGCAATGAAACCGGGTCCCCAGGCACTTATCTATAAACACAACGCTGAGAGCGAAGTTACACAATTCTCCGCCTTCTCGACTTTGGCTGTGTTTATAAACTTCGTAACCCATAAAATGCAACCCTTGCCTTCAAAATGTTGTTTATCAAACAGCCGATCCAATAAAAATGAAACCTTCACTACCTACCCCTCCTTCTACCTCACTTATATCTACAAACTTCTTACAATAAAGATATATAAATAAGTAAGAAGATAAACAAAGTAATATATAGATAAAGAAAAAATAGATGAATAAAATAGTAAATGAAATGGTAAATAAGATAGAATGAAAAAAGATAAGATTAGATAAGATAAAATAAAATATACATCTGATGTAGGAGCAGTCGTCCATTGCTACTTAAGACTTAAATCTCCCTATTGACTGAAAAAGGTTGCTATGTCATGTCTTAGATATTTCGTGTCATTTTTTCGTCGTTGATTTCTGAAGGCACTTTTTAGATTGTATCTGATTTAACTCACGTGATTTCTTTTCATCAAAATAAGGAAAGCCATTGCAGTGAAGGAACAAATGTCTTCATTGATAACACAGGACAATTTTTTTTAATCTCAGTTTCATGATATTTCTTTACTGTGTCTTACTACTTTTGATCTAATGATTTCAAATATGGATACGATTTTGTTCTGTTTTTCGTGCAACTTGAGGGATTACATTTTAGCCTTTTGTGGCAATAAGTTGCGCGTTTAAGGTATCAATAGGAATACATATTTTTGTCTATATCTTTTTTCTTAGATTTGATCATGGCTACAAGGAGACATCAATGTGTGAAAAAACTGATGCTCTCCGCTATATTTGCGGATACTTCACGCTTATTCGTCAGAGGCGCAATATAACATCATTTATGAAGCGAGCCAATAAAGCATACTTCGGACTTACTCTTGGTGACCAATACAAGAGATGGGCCCCCACATACTGTGTATCATAACTGCGAAGAAAGTTGCGTGACTGGACGAAAGGGAAACGCAATGACCACACAAGTTACTGCTATTTTTGCCTCATTAATACAAAAGCCGGGAACCGAGGAACCACACAGATGACTGCTATTTTTGTCTAATCAATACAAAAGGTGTTGGCAAGAAAAACAGACATAAAATCTCCTATCCTAGTATCTCCTCAGCAATTCGACCTACTCTGCACTCTGATGAGCTACCAATTCCATTTTTAATGGGTTGTCTCCATTTGTAGAATTGGGTAGCGACAAGTGCAGGAGATTGACAATGAAACTCGAGAAATACTGACAGATTCCGACGATCCTTGTTATGCTTCATCAGAATCATCAAGTCCTTAGTAGTTTAGCTGGCAAGAGCTGAATGATCTTGTGCGTGATTTAGTTACCTCCAAAAATGCAGTAGAAATATTAGCTTTTAGGATGCAAGAAAAGGTTCTACTGAATCAACCGAAAAAGTTTCATACTTCCGAAGTCGGGAACAGGTTTCTGTGGAATTTTTCAAAGAGAAAGATAAGTTTGTTTATTGCCATAATATCCCGAGTCTTCTCCAGGAATTAGGGATTCCATTATATAATCCAAATTACCCAGATTATTTCTAGATAGTTCTAAGCGCAGCCTAAAGTGTGTTGTACTACATAATGGCAATGCCTATTCATCTGCTCCAGTAGGTTATTCTGTGTGTTTACGAGAGGAACATAATGACATTAAAACTGCGATTAGACCTACTAAAATACCACGAGCACAACTGGACAATTTGCTTGGACTTCAAAATGGTGAACTTCCTCCTTGGTCAACAAAGAGGATTTACAAAATATCCCTGCTTTCTCTACATGTGGGGCAGCCGAGCTAGAGGCAAGCATTGGAACTAGAATGAGTGCCCTTTACGTGAGAGTCTGGAGTCTGGTATACCAAATATTGTAACTGATCTAATCGTTAGTCGAGAAAAGATTATGTTTCCTCTTTTCCACATCAAGCTGGGCTTGATGAACCAGTTTGTCCGAGCATTAGATATTGACGGTGAATGCTTCATTCGAGAAAACCAAGGCAGGTGTGTTTGATGGAACACAGATTCGCGCACTTGTGCGTGATCAAGACTTTGCAGAAAGAGGAATGATAAAGAAAGGGGAACGTAGCTTTCATTTGTGGTGGTAATGGAAAAAAATCTGTAATAAAATGGTGGACAACTATA
>NC_134783.1:12747216-12754716 GCF_046742065.1 Oratosquilla oratoria
AGATATATGGGATAGGAGGAAAGCTTTTGGGAGCTGTCAAGAGTTTTTATGAGAGTAGTAGAGCTTGTGTCAGGATTAGAAATGGAGAGAGTGAGTGGTTCGAGGTAAAGGTGGGACTTCGTCAAGGATGCGATATGTCGCCCTGGCTGTTCAACTTATACATGGATGGGGTAGTGCGAGAGGTAAATGCAAAGGTAGTGGGTCAGGGATTGGAAATGGTTAAAGAAAATGGAGAAAAGTGGGAGGTGAGCCAGCTGTTGTTTGCTGACGACACTGCGCTTGTGGCAGGATCGGAGGAGGGACTGAGGAAGTTGGTGGCAGAGTTTGGGAGAGTATGTGATAGAAGAAAGCTAAAGATAAATGTGGGTAAAAGTAAGGTGATGAGATGTACAAGGGGTGAAAGTGGCAGTAGACTGGAAGTGAGCATTAAGGGAGAGCGACTGGAGGAAGTGGATAGTTTTAGATACTTGGGTGTAAATGCGGCAGGAAAAGGTGGAGTGAAGGTGGAGGTAGAATGTAGATTGAGAGAAGCAAGTAAATGCCTTGGTGGATTGAAGAGTGTAATGAAGAATAGACTTTTGGAAATGGATGCTAAGAGGAGACTGTATGAAGGACTGATTGTGCCAACAGCACTGTATGGAGCAGAAACATGGAACATAAGAGAGGTAGAGAGAAGGAGTTTGAATGAGTTTGAGATGACGTGTTTGAGAAGTATGATGGGGGTTACTAGGCTAGATTGAGTGAGGAGAAGAACGGGGGTGGAAAGGGAGTTGGGAGATAGGGTTGATGAAAGAGTATTAGGATGGTTAGGACACATGGAAAGAATGAGTGAAGAAAGACTAGTAAAAGAGGTATGGAAGGCAGATGTGGAGGGAGTGAACATGAGGGGACGTCCTAGGATGAGGTGGATGGATGGGGTGAAGGGGGCTTTGGGGAAGAGGGGAATGTCTGCTGAGGAAGGACGGGAGAGGACAGAAGACAGGGGTGAATGGAGAATGATTGTATATGGATGATGTTGTGATGCATGAGGTGGAATGGGCAGGGGGATGTGGGGTGAGGTAGTATGTGTGAGCAAAATTTGACGCATCCCGAAGGGATTTCTCCCCGTCTTCTCCTTTTATGCATGGGGGGACGGAGAGGGGGTCGCCGATTTAATGAAGCGGCCTTGCTGTGGATGTGCTGTGTCTTGCGACACTGCTTCTGACCCAGGGCAGTGGACAAGGTGCAGGGATGACCCGTCATCCAGGAGGTGCTAAGATAAGAGGGAGGGTGGAGGGGTGTGGAGTGTATTCAGGGATGGAATGGGTGGGAACGGTTTTATGCCTTTTCCTTTTTGGCTACCTCCCTTGTAAGGGGAAAAAGCCTTGGTATATGTATGTACATATACTACATACATAACATTCGGTCGACTTCATCCTTGATAGCTTTCTATACAAGGTAATTAGGGAAACCGTTGTTTACGAGGACTTGGGAGGTACGTTCAAGTTTGTGGTGAACAGATGTCCAGTCTGAACAGTGGGTGAGTGCCCTCCTGACGTACGCATTAATTGTGGACCTTTTGTATCTTACGGGGCACTCATTTTGTCCATTTAGACACCGTCCATTGTTGTTTGATTTGACCTAGGCACTGGTTTTTCTATCCAGAGTCAATGTGGGAGACTTGTACGTCTAGGAAAGGAAGAGAGCCATTTACACTATTTTTGATGGTAAAGGTGAGGCCTGATTCTTCCATGAGTCTCTGGCTAAGGTCTCCTAATTCGTCAGTGGTATTGAACCTGACGAAGATGTTGTCTATATATATTTGTAGTAGATACTAGGTTTCTTCTCAGACATGACTTTTTCTTCTATTGTTTCCCATAAAGAAATTAGCAAAGAGGACTCCAAGAGGGAATCCCATTGCTACGCCATCAGTTTGTACATACATATGTCCTCTTGCGCTTCTAAAAGGTACTTCTTTAATACACAGTTGGAGAAGAGAGCACAGGGCGTGTTCAGGAATGTCTAATACGGGGGTGTTGTCATTGTGGTAGAATCTCTGGATGATAAATTCAATTGTTCTATCAACACCTATGTTCGTATATAGGGATTCGGCGTCTAACGAGGCGATATTACTCTTCTAGGGGCTGGGGTTCCTTTCAGGATATTTAAAAACTCATTAGAAGACAAAATGCTATATGCGGAAGGGGTGTAGGGTGTTAGGATTTCTTTTAAATATTTTGCTATCCGGTACGTCGGGGTGGGAATCTGGCTGATGATAGGTCGTAGGGGGTTACCTGCTTTATGTGTCTTGACATTTCAATGTACATATCCTAGGTCGAAGTCACCAACGAGCTTGCGGATGTGGGTTTTGTCTGTAACTGCGTTGAAGATATCTAAAATTTAGTTGACCTTTCTCTTCAAAGTTTCGATGGGGTTGCGGATGATTTGGCGGAATTTTGAAGGGTCTTCTAGAATTATATCTAACAAGCACCCGGCTGACGCCGGTGCTTGGCCTGCGGCGCCGCTCGCTGCGCTCGCAGTAGTCTTCTTCCACATGTGATCTTTGGAACATCTATACACGATAATACACACACGCGCACACATGCACACACATAGTTACATACATGAACACACACACACACATTTTTGCGAATTTTTCTTCCATCTCTTCTTCCAACTTTTCCTTGACGTCTTCCAACTTGTCCCCTAAACTTTCCTCAACTTTCGTTACTGTTTTCATTGTCAGAATAGCTGGGCAAAATCATTTTGACGGCTTCTTCTTCGGAGATGGAATAGATATCCTTCGGAATGACAACCTTTCCTTGTTCCGATTCCTCTTCTGCCAGGACGGGGTCCTCGTTTTCGGCAACTGTGGGCACTACAGGTAATTCCTCTTCTCTTCTTAGGTGCTTGTAAAAAAGCTCTTGGTAAACACAATTACGGGCTGATTTTAACTCGTAACTATCATTTACTTTCTCCCGCTTTTCTTTTAGACGATTTTTTTTCTAGAGCCAATTTTTCCTCAATTAACCGCTTTTCTTCTTTCTCTTTTGCAAGTCTCTCTCGTTCTTCTATTCTTTGCTTCGCCTTTTCCTCGTCTTGACGGATTTTATTCAGTCTCCTTTGGTCACGGGAGTCTTTCATAGCTTTCCTGATGGCAAATTTGTTTCTTCGTTTTGCATGGTTGAACGTTTTGAAGGCCTTCTCCAGATAATACATTTGATATGTTTTGTGGTCGGGTTTTCCGCCCGATTTCACAAAGTTTTTATACCCGACGAAATAGTGTTTCGAGAAATTTTTAGAAAAGCTGTCTTCAATTTCTCCGTCAAAAATTTCAAAATTGTCAAACATTTCGTCGGAATACTCGAAATCTTCAACTTCTCGTAGCGTCTCGTTGAAATTAAGCACCTTTCGTTGGAATTCTCAAACAGATGCGTTGGCACGGAAGGTTTTAACGTCTCTGTACAGATCCGGGAAAGCTTTTGTGTGTTCGTTACGTAACTGGGCATGCAGGTTCTTGTCATTCTGCAGTTCTGTTTTTTTATTTTTTCCGGTTAACCGTAATCCATTTCCAAAAGTGGCGAAGACGCCTTTTCTTGTTAGCGTCGGGTTCCCTGGCGGGCATGGTGCCTAAGAAAAAAAAAAAAAAAAACGACCACTATCTTAAACAACGTGACGTGGCCCAAAAACGCCGGACCCCTTTCCGTTTTCGCTCAAGCTCACTATGGTTTTGTGAAAACTGACAATTTGAGATATTCTTCAGATGAAATAGAGACAAAATCAGAACTTTTATCTGCCTTTCTGATGGTGATTTCTTTGTTCTCTTTTAGCTCTTGCGCTACAACATAGTGCTTACGTTGGATGAGGCTACTTCTGGTGGATTCTCGGAATTTTCCGGCTTCTGACACTTCTGATCATCAACGCCGAGATTTCCGTCGCATTTAACACTACACGCATTAGAGAAAAATTGCTGCTGAAATACACACACACACACACACACACACACACACACACACACACACACACACACACACACACACACATACACACACACACACAACCACACACACACACACACTCTCACATATATATAATATATATATATATATATATATATATATATATATATATATATAGCTACAAAGTAATGTCGTAACACATTCGTAGATTTCAACAAGAACCCACTGTGTTGGATAAGAAGAAATGAAATAGATGACATCCATATATTTCGATCACGGACTGTGATCCTCTTCAGTGGAATACGTCCGTGATCGAAATATATGGATATCATTTATTTCATTTCTTCTTATCCAACACAGTGGGTTCTTGTTGATATATATATATATATATATATATATATATATATATGTATATATATATATATATATATATATATATATATATGTATATATATATTACATAGTTTGTTTTCTATTTTCTTTTAAATTGACATGCTCTTATTTCCATCTTTTTCGATATTTTTCTTTTATTTATTCTTTCTTTGTCAACACTTGTGTTCGGAAGTTCCTGACACGTATTGTTGGTGCTCAAGGACTTCTCCTTTCAATGTGTGTCTTCTGGTTTTCCTTTCTTTCTTTCCAACAAGAATAATATCCCCATCGCCTTTGTGTGCTGCTCTTCTTCTCATAGAGATTGTCGTCCTCTCCTGAAGCCTTTTATACCAATTGCCCGAACAAGAAAGACCAGAGACAGCGGGGACGAGGACCGTCATCTTTGATGCACTGGCTGCATGGGTCGAGGAGGAGTGTCTTCCATGTAAAGGCTCCAAGATATTGGCAACAACACAGAAACCATGTCAAGTGTCTTTAAGGGCCGTTTCTGGAGAAAACATGAACCACCTTAAGATCTTAGTGTTTCGACGGTCGTTAAGATGATACAAGACAGGGCAGAATCGTAGTCCGGGCGCTTCTTCAGCACCCACTTGGTTCTGGCCGAAGTTCGAAGGAAAAACAAGCCATGGGTATATTGGGGTCCAACTCTGTTATCGGTTTGGGTAAAGGTGAGGTGAATATAATTTGATCGTTCAGTTTCAATATTGTATCGACGCGTTTGGACGAAGCTTTCTGGGTTAGGTAACGAATCTAGAATAGTTGTTAATATATCTTAAATTTAGTTTGTATTTCTTAAGGGTATTTAGTTGAATTTCCTGAAAGAGCTGGACTCTGTGCCTCAGTACAGTTGATCGTATCTAAAGATATTGAATCAAACATATAAAATACACAATATTGTGTCCATTTACCAATATAATGATGAATTGTATTTATAATTCATTTTAGAATCGTTGTGATGTTATTTCCAATTTAAGTTAATTTCTTTGAAGACATTACTTCATTTTTCTGAAAGATCAAGGCTGTACCTCAATTTAGTTTAATTTTCTGAAAAATCAGGACTGCTTCTCAATGTAGCTAATATCTAAAGATATAGTTTTCAGTCTATTTAATATTTCTGGAAGACGTTTAGTTGAATTTTCTGATAGAGCCTCTGCCTCAATGCAATTGATCTTTTTAAAGATATAATTTTCAGTTTAGTTTATATTTATTAAAGATATTTAGTTGAATTTTCTGACAGAGCCGGACTCTGTGCCTCATGAAACGCCCGTTGTGTTGCACCCTCTCAAGCCAGCTGGAGAGCCTCTGAAATCCTCCTCGAGTTTGATCGACTTGTGAAGGACGAGGCCCAAGGGAGATGCTTCATGAATGATTGAAAACACAGTGTTCAATGCTCCCCAGTAACAAGACACTTAAGAGGGGGGAAGGTATTGGCGCTGAACGTCAGCTAATGGTGATTTGATGTTAAAAGGCAATACAGTAACGCTTTGGTCACCTAAGCGATAATATAATTAAGAGGATACTTGGTCATAACCTTTGGGACAAGGGGCTTTGGGTATGAATATAATACCGGAACTGGGATTTATTCATTGCCATTTAAATAATAAAGAGGAACTTATATTGTTCCCAACTCGTCTTCCAGGATAAAAAATAGTTCAGACTATTGACATTTGATTGAGGAACAGAAGCTCATAGGAGCAGTTCAGAATACTGACTTTTGATTGATAGACTGCAGCAAATATTCTTCCTAGGTCGTTTCAATTCTTTTCTTGGCAGAGCTTCCAGATTTATCTTTTTCATGTAATCACTTACTAGATTTTTCTCAAGAAGGTAGCGAAACATGGAGAAAGAAACAATCTTTATTCTATTCTGATCGTCCCGTAGCCCTTATATTCTTTTCTTTATTCAATTAGCAGTTAACCGCAAAGCAAGGTGGTGAGGTATAAAAGCTAAACACCCATACTCCTTTTGTACCCAGCATACTCATCTCTTTCTTTTTCATGCTTAAATAATATGAAAATTTTAATCTCATTTGTATTGTTCTGAGTTGAATCTTTATATGTTTTTTTTTTTTTTTTTTTTTTTTTTACAAGAAATATTACGGTGGGAATTGAAAAGGAATCTAAATATTAACAATATCGAAATGTACGAGTATACCAAATGAGTGGTGAATTTTTTTTTGCCAAATACGTAGGTTAAAATTAGGAAATACGTTAAAAACAGTTATTTTGGTAAGGATGCAGATAAAAAAAGTATTATTGTTATTATTATTATTATTATTATTATTATTATTATTATTATTATTATTATTATTATTATTATTATTATTATTATTATTATTATTATTATTATTATTATTATTATTATTATTATTATTATTATTATTATTATTATTATTATCATCATTTTACTTTTTTCTAATTCAGATAAATACTCAGACCAGGACTTACCTGACAAGTGTTCATTTTTTGATTGACAAGTCATATTTAGTGTCAGAGGGGTAGTGACGTGAACAAAATTGCAGTGAGACAATAGTAAGTAATATCACGAACAGTTTAATTCCTGTCTATTTATAACAATAGGTCTGCGAAAACTCTCCCTGTTGTGCTCTATGTCTGATGACGTCATGTGGACTGGAAGTCGACATGAAGTCAACTGCCTTCGTCTCTCGTTCACTGATTGGCTGGTTAGCTGTCCTTCGCCTCCATATGACGTCACATATCGAATGAAGTGTCATTATATTATGGTTATACTTTTTTATTCTTCTGATTAGGCGCTACGGAAATTAATAGTATAGATTAAGGAAAACAGGCTAGAAGTAAAAATTTTACCTGATACGGTAAAATAGAAAAAAAAAAAATGAAATGCACTTGCGACAGCCTAAAAAAGTATCACAAAGCACATAAGGTGTTTCATCGAAAAAAATGGATGAAATAAATAAGAATACTATAGAGTCGTTTCGTCCTAGCACCATCAATGACCATATTAATTACAGCAATAAACGAAAGCAATGAAACAAGATGGCAGCAATAAATCATGTTATATCTCACTCACTTCATTGCAACCCATAGACCGTTCCAATCGCTCGGTAAGACCATTATTGGAAACAACACATTTAGGAAGAAATTTATTTTATGACATCGGCAATATTTCATTATGTGCAGGGACGTCT
>NC_134783.1:12769716-12779716 GCF_046742065.1 Oratosquilla oratoria
CATACACCAATCTTTCTATATCATTTTCAGTCTAAAGTTAGAGAACCTTATCTGAAGTGGTATGGTTCTACGGATTGGAAGGAATAAACATATTTTTACATTATTGTCGAAATTGGAAAAAAAACGGAAGTAAAATTTCTTATATATAAAATAAAACAAACTGGTATTTCAGATTCGTGCTACAGTGATTATTCTTTATCATATTGCTTCTGACCTGGTCAATGGGCAGGACACAGGGATGAACTTTCATCCACGAGGAGCTAAGATTGGAGGGAAATAAGGGTGGTGGATGGGAGTGGAATGTATGGAAGTGGAATGAGTAGGAGTGTAATGTGTGGGAGCGGATGTGTGCCTTTGACTTGGCTACCTTACTTATAAGGGAGAAGAAGCCTCAGTATATGGATAGATACATAGAAGGAGGAGCTTAGATGACTTTTTTATGATCCAACAAATGACATATAACATGTTTACCTGACCCGAAAAATAAGATAAAAACCTTTAAAATGAACGCAAAAAAAAAAAAAAAAAAAAAATCAAGCCGAGAGAATAAACTCTATAGAAAAAATATCATCTCGATTTTTTATATAGATATGCATAGACACGAAAGAAGACGAAAAAGGCAAAATACTTAATCTGATCAAATAAACATGTGATTAAATAATATATATTCTTAAAAGTGCCGAGTACGGGGTTGTTTTTAGTCATGCTTCCCATAGCGTAGATTCACTTTCAACCTCAACACAAAGAAAATAATAATAACCTTCCCCTCAAGTCATAGCACCTAGGGTAAAGGTGGCAAACTTGGTTGTAGGTAACTACCTCTTATCCTGACCACCACACTTTAACCCCACCACCTTATACAACTTAGATCGTCTGTGACATTCTAGCTAGCTGTAGCTTTTTCACCTTCTCCCTTTTCCCCTCCCCCCCAAAAAAAAAAGTCTTTAATGGCTTCTGAGTGGACACAGTAATTCAAACCTTTCTGTTTGAAAAAATGTCCTCCAGTGCTAACCAGAAAAAAAAGTAAAATTTCTACGTGCGAGGAAAGGCTAAGTGGATGACTTGGACTCGTATTTCATCATTCATCGTTAAATTTATGTCCACTTCAGGTGTTCATGCTTGGAGTATGTGTGTTTAGTCGCTGTACTACAAATCTGACAGATTTTGTGTTTTTTGTGTACGTATTTGAGTGTATGTGTGTATGTGTTTGTATGTACCCCTACCTATCGGCCTGTTTGTCTGTCTCGTGCCAAGATATCTCATCCAGATGACTTTTCCATGTTGAGGCCATGAATTCTATTCCCTTGAAGTGCCTCTCCTCCACAAATACCTTCCTCAAGACCAGTGACGGACGCAAATAGGATCAACTCCCTAACGCTCATCTTCAAATCTCGTCAGCACCCTCACCGCCCTATAAACTTGAGGACCTGAAGAGGTGGCTCTTGGTACCCTAAGCCCAGGATTTCTATCATTTCCAACTTCGTTTTCTTCACATTACATAGTCAGCTGACATCAGCGGGTTATCTTTTCTTACTAGTATATACTAGTGACATAGAAATAGTTCCATATAACACAAATATTGCCTACCCAGAGAGATTTATGAGACAGTCCAAAGACTAGTGTCTAAAATGCCAACTATGAAACAAAATAAAGATAGAAAAAAAAACGAACCCCAAAAGCCAAAACGCGGACAGCTCAAAATGCCTTTTACCTCAAATCCCATTCATCTAAATCCTACTCTCTCCTTTGGGAATCCCATAACCCCTCCGCCCTCCCTCGAAAATCCCACCTCCCGAATACAACCCGAAAAGAAAATCCACAGGACTCTTCGTGCTCCCATCCCATCTACCCTTTATCTGGCCGACCTCTTCTTTGCTCGAAGGTCCAGCTTTAAAACCCCTACTCGGATGTACACACACACACACACACACACACACACACACACACACACACACACACACACACACACACACACACACACACACACACACACACACACACACACACACACACACACACACACACACACACACACACACACACACACACACAGATAGTGCATGCGCTTCAGTACACAGACCAATAAACACACAAACGTACGCGCGTTCATGGAAGAAGATAAAGAGAGAGAAATAGAGAGAGAGAGAGAGAGAGAGAGAGAGAGAGAGAGAGAGAGAGAGAGAGAGAGAGAGAGAGAGAGAGAGAGAGAGAGAGAGAGAGAGAGAGAGAGAGAGAGAGAGAGAGAGAGAGAGAGAGAGAGAGAGAGAGAGGAGAGAGAGGAGAGAGAGAGAGAGAGAGAGAGAGAGAGAGAGAGAGAGAGAGAGAGAGAGAGAGAGAGAGAGAGAGAGAGAGAGAGAGAGAGAGAGAGAGACAGAGGAAAGTGAGAAAGAGAGGGAGAGAGGGAGAGAGGGAGAGAGGTAGATAGATAGATAGATAGATAGATAGATGAATAGATAGATAGATAGATAGATAAATGAATAGATAGATAGATAGATAGATAGATAGATAGATAGATAGAGAGAGAGAGAGATAGATAGAGAGAGAGAGAGATAGAGAGAGAGAGAGAGAGAGAGAGAGAGAGAGAGAGAGAGAGAGAGAGAGAGAGAGAGAGAGAAATAAATAGGTAGATAGATAAATAGAGAGAGAGAAAAGGGAAAGAAATACAATCAAAAGAAAAAAAAAATAGAATATATTGTAAGAATAAGACCCAGAGGTAAAGCGACGGAGAGAAGTATGGGTTAATTAATTCACTTAAGCTTAGTGACCCTCTTTATTCAGTTACAAGGATCCTCTGGACATGGACGAGTAAATGGCAGAAAGAAGCTGAGGGAGTAGGAGAGATGATAAAGAAGAAGTATGGAGGATGAAGGAGAAGAAAGAAAGCAAGGAAGAAGTTGAAACGAAGAGAGATGAAAAGAGAGTATAAAAAGATAAAAAGAGAAAGAATCGCAGAAAGATAAAATAAAAACTGTTTGAAAAAAATAAAATAAACGAAGTGACACCCGCTGAATATACTGGGACCTTAGTGACCCCTATGGACCCGAGTATCGCATGTTTCTACCCCTGTGGGCCCGAGTGACGCATGTTTCTACCCATGTGGACCCGAGTAACGCATGTTCCTCCCCTTGTGGACCCGAGTGACGCATCTTTTTTTATGATTGGAGAATAATTTTCACTCAAGAGAGAGAGAGAGAGAGAGAGAGAGAGAGAGAGAGAGAGAGAGAGAGAGAGAGAGAGAGAGAGAGAGAGAGAGAGAGAGAGAGAGAGAGAGCGAGAGGGAGGGAGGGAGAGAGAGAGAGAGAGAGAGAGAGAGAGAGAGAGAGAGAGAGAGAGAGAGAGAGAGAGAGAGAGAGAGAGAGAGAGAGAGAGAGAGAGAGAGAGAGAGAGAGAGAGAGAGAGAGAGAGAGAGAAGATTGCTAATATATTTTCTTTTTATTTCTACTCTCATTCCATTGAGCTTCTTTCCATCTCTCCTTTACCGTCTCTATGACTCCTTTTGCCCGGTACAGTATTGCCTCCAACTATAGAGGCACTAGTTATTGCCGATGAAAAGAAAAGACTTGAAAAGAAAATTCTTACGAGGGAGAGAGTGCCAAATAAGTGAAAAAAAAAAATGGTGGATGTCGCAATAAAAGGTAAATTGCCATTTCGTAAGATAGACTGACTCCTTCTCTATAAGTATGCAAATGGCCTAGTGCCACTTAGAAAAGCGTATATATGTATATATATATATATATATATATATATATGTATACATATATATTAGATATATATATATGTATACATATATACATATATATATATAAACATATGTATTATACATATGTAAGCACACACACAGACACACACACACACACACACAAACACACACACACACACACACACACACACACACACACACACACACACACACACACACACACACACCACACACACACACACACACACACACACACACACACACACACACACACACACACCACACACACACACACACAAATTATTTGGATGATGAAGAACATAAACACAAGGGAAGGCTCGGAACCCTAAACATTCTAAGGTTTCGTTTGCTTCAGAGAGTGTACGGAAAACTGTAATTGAAATTTATGTACTAAACTTAATTATCTTGTCGGATACTTGGGAAAGGTCGTTTTTCTGGCGTGTTCTAGAATTAAAGTACTACAAAGGATTACAGAGGCGGAGCATGCCGACAGGAGACCTTTTGGTCCATATCTAGGTCGGATGCGAAAAACCACAATAATAATAAAATAGATAAAAACTATGATAATGTAAATAACAAATAAAATACATAAATAAATGCATAGGTATAGTTAAATAATAAAAAAACAGGAAAATAGTAAATAATAATAGACATATAACTAATAATAAATTAAAATCAAAGACAAATAATAACAAAACAAAAACAAATAATGTAGAATAAATTATAATCATTACAGCATCTTGCTTAGGTGTCTATCTAAATGATTCTTAAAGCTTCGAACTGAACTACATTGCATTACCTGTGCAGGAAGTTTATTCCTTTCATTAACTACACGGTCGGCAAAGTTGTTTCTACCTACTTGTTCGTTTACCTAATTAATAAACCCTCCTCGATTGTTCGATGAATTCTCAGTTGAAATAAATGCTGATTATACTATTCTTCTAGTGAATTCACTACATGAATTGTAGAATCAGCATATATTTCAACTAAGAATTCATCGAACCATCGAGGAGAGTTTATCAATTTAGTTAAACATACTAGTACTTTAATTCTAGAACACACCAAAAAAACGACCTTTCCCAAATATCCGAAAAGATAATTAAGTTTAGTACATAAACTTCAATTACAGTTTTCCATACACTCTCTGAAGAAGTTTAACGCGAACGAAATGTTAGAGTGTTTAGGGTTCTGAGCCTTCCCCTGTGTTTATGTTCTCCATCATCCAAATCATATATATATATATATACATATATGTATATATATATATATATATATATATATATATATATATATATATATATTCATATGTATGCATATATACGTGTGTATATATATATATATCATATATATGCGTATATATATATATATGTATATATATATATATGTGTGTATATATATATATATATATGTGTGTGTGTGTTTATATATATATATATATAGATAGATAGATAGATAGATAGATAGATAGATAGATAGATAGATAGATAGATAGATTTGTAGATGACGTTTTAGTAATAATACCTAAAGAGACATATTTCGACAATAAGTTAAAAAGTTTAAACAGCGTAAAGAAAAAAAATTATACTTTACAGTTGAAATGGAACAGGATAGCAAATTACCTTTCTTAAATACCATGATACACAGAAAAGGAAAAAAAATCAAATTCTCGGTATAAAGTAAGCCCATAAATAAAGATTATATACACTATATTTCAGGTTATAGTGAGAGAACAAAATCAGGTGCAATAATAGTTTTTTTTTTTTTTAAGAGTTTTTAGAATTTGTAATGAAGAATTCCTGGCAGAGGAAGTGGAACATATAATGAAAACATTCATTAAACTTCAATATCCTAAAGGGTTATTGTATAAACTAAAAAAGAAAGCGAAGCTAATAGGTGACAAAAGTACAAATGGAAATAACGAAGTTGTTGAGAGAATAACACGCTATGTAGCTGCACCAAACACTGCCATAAATCCAATCCTTGATACATTCCTTTTGAAAGAGGAATAAAGATTGTAAGGGCAAGGTCGTTTTTCGGGCGTGTTCACAAGATCAGCCAGATCATTAAACATAAAAACACTAACGCGACGAATGAAAATAGTGTGGCATATAAATTTCCGTATAAAATTTGACCTTCAGTATACTATAGCGAATCTGGTCGAGGACTTAGAAAAAGGTTAATTGAAGATAGAAATTATGTAAAAGCGCACCGGGCAACTAATTCCATTGTTAGGCACATTGAAGAACAAGATTATCTCCCTGACTGGAATAATGCGGTTGTTCTTAACAAAGCTTATACAAAAAGGTTGAGAAAAAATTGAAGTTGTATATACAAATATCGATGAAAACATAATTAATAGAGAAGGCTTCATATGTCTAGCAAAACCTACCAGTCATATAACAAATTTAGAAAATAATAAAACTTGTGCATTAAGCTCTCCCAGATGGCCC
This sequence comes from Oratosquilla oratoria, assembly GCF_046742065.1. Taxonomy (NCBI): domain Eukaryota; kingdom Metazoa; phylum Arthropoda; class Malacostraca; order Stomatopoda; family Squillidae; genus Oratosquilla; species Oratosquilla oratoria. Next base: position 12,775,888 of record NC_134783.1, read on the forward strand.
GAGAGATGAAGGCAGTAGGTATATTTTATCCGATTGTGATCAAATGTTGTAAGCTTTGATATAGACACTGTGAGGTCGAAACGTCAGCATTAAATTCTACTACTGTTTCCTAATTTTCTTTCTCCACCATCATTCAAAATCTGTTAATATTTTATTAATATAAAATATATATATATATATATATATTATATATATGTATTATATATATATATATATGTTGAGACATTGTGACAAGTTGAAAAGGTAGAAAAAGAGAGTCACGGGTCTCGTTCCGAGTTTATTCCTCACCGGTTTTGCTTGTAGCTTCTTCAGAGGAATGATACTCTGGGAATAAAGCTGGCAGTATACATAGTTGGTTGACTCCGCGTTCCCTCTTTGTGGGGGTCCGTTGGAGTTTACAATTGTATATATATATGTATATATATATGTATATATATATATATGTATATATATATGTATGTATATATATATATATATATATATATCATACAATCCATGACCGTCGCGCAGAGGATTCGAACCACCACCTATAGACCCAAGAGAGTCCACAGCACCCGCCTTTAACCACTCGACCACACATCGTCTGTGGTCGAGTGGTCAAAGGCGGGTGCTGTGGACTCTCTTGGGTCTATAGGCGGTGGTTCGAATACTCTGCGCGACGGTCATGGATTGTATGATTGATGTCGCTGTCAACTAGCGAATTAATCAAATATATATATATATATATATATATATATGTATATATATATATATATATATATATATTAGGGTTAAAAGCTGCTCAGTTGCATGCAGCTGATACTTTAGGGCAGGGGCTCGTAACCTTTTTATCTTTTTGTACACTGAAGCAAAGAAACTCTGGTCAAGTGAGCACTGTCTGAAGGACACCTAATGAGTTAAAATTTTCAACGGATGCGTAATACATGATACTGCACTTGTGAAATAAAAAAGTTTCTGAGTAATAAAAATACAAATAGAATATATAAAACATAGGACTAAGTACTAATTATAAAAGTAAAATTCTTACCTATGAACTTTTAATGTGATCTTTGACATTGTACATCATTGGACAAATCCCTTGTTTTCAAGTGTCCTTCATGAAGAGTCAGTCAAAGACCTTCTTCCAAATATTCCAATGTTAGTTTAGCCCTGTTTGTTTTTAATATCATTGAGAACTGAGAATGCACTCTCGCAAATGTTGGTCGTTCCAAACATTGAGAGCATTTTGAAAGCCTCTTTTTGCAATGTAGGTGCTAGTTTCTGGCAGTCGCTTGATCCCCAAAACTTACAAATATCTTCTTTTTGGAGGAAGTATTTCATAGATATGAAAGATTGCATACCCAAAAGCTCAAGTCCTACTCTACTGCTGGTCTTAAAGTTGGAATATTTTGGAGAAGTCTTCTACTAGAAAGTTGAAAGGCTGAGAATATAACTGGAATCTGGTTTCCTGTTTCTTAAAAAAGACAAACCTCTTTTGAAATTCTGTCATGAAATTTATTAGAGTGCTTTCAACATATGATGGGCAACACCTATTTTCCATTTCATTCAAGCACTTTTGTAGTTCTGGAAAATGAAGCAAATTGTTTTTCTATATTTGGGAACGGAAAAGTTGAAGCTTGATTTGAAATCCTGCTATTGTTCATACAACGCCAAGGTACTGTTGTGCCTGCCTTGCAATACTAAATTCAATACATTCAGGTGAAGAAAAGATCGGTAAAAATGTCAGGAAAAACATTGTCGCTCTTGTGTTCAATCAAAAAGCATCTCACTTCTTCAAAGACTCCTCACACTCTCGTTAATGCCCGACCACGAATAAGCCAACAAATTTCAGCATGAACGATAAGTTCAGAATGGGAAGCTTGCAAATCATCAAGAAATACCTTCAAAAACCGTATATTCAGGATCCTTGAAGTTAAAAAGTTGATAACCTTTGTCAGTTCTTCTAGGCAAACTATGAGTTTTGTATGACCTTTCAGTCTGCTACACAGCATCTCAAAATGTAATAAGCAGTAGTAATGAACAAAAGCAGAGATTTCGTCATTTGCTTTTAAATAGGCAATGAGACCTTTGTTTCTACCAACCATGGAGGAAGCACCATCAGTAACAATAGAAACAAGTTTACTCAAATCTATGTTTTCTGAAGTGAGAACCTTCATGAGAACATCATACACGTCCTTTCTAGTTGTCCTGCCTGTAAGTGGCAACACCGTTAGAAAATCTTCACTAACCGTAACACCATTCTGTACAAAGCGTTTGAAACACATTAGTTGTGACACAGAAGCAATGTCTGCTGTCTCCTCTAGTGCCAAAGAAAAACATTTGCAGTGGCCTTATCCACAAATATATCTTAACTGCAACTGAAATTCGTTTTACTCTATTTGTAACGCTGTCGTTACTCAAAGGGATATATTCCACAGCAGTGAATAGCATATTATGCTGATCCGGAACACTTGTAGCTAAAATGTTTATGGCAGCCAAAATACAGTCTTTTACAACTCGCCACTGCTGTATGGCGTGCATTTTTGGCCAATATATTAACCACTTTGAATGACACTTCATTCAAAAGTTTATGGGAATTTTCAGAACGGCACAACAGATTATTTGACTTCTTCAAATTGTCTCTCATCTCTTTTAATTTATTTTTACTAGTTGAGGAATACAGGTGATAAATTTCGCTGAAAGATTCATGATGGGTACTATAATGCCTTTCACAATTAGCTTTTCAGTAGCCAGAAAGACTCGCATAGCACAACATGCATTGTACTCCTGATTTCACTTCAATCTCCACAACAAAGTAGCTCACTTCCCAAGATGTTTGAAAATATTTTTTTATGGTGTTTCTAAAATGTCTGTTTGTATTGTTTCTTGATTTTCCGCATCATTCTCCAGCGACTGCTTGCGTTTTCAAAAAGTTTCCATTTTGGCGAAGGGCTTAGCAGTTAAGTATATAAACACAACCGGTGCTTTATTAATAATTTGGATATGGCGGATACACACGCAGTCACTGCATTTCACTAACTGGATGCCAATCCCAATGCTGCTGGGCGATTGCATCATCAAACGTATGAAAACGATTTTAGTCGTTTCCCGTATATTTATACTACTAGCGGCAAAAACTCTTCGATGATTATACAAGTGATAAAAAATATTTTGTTAAACTAGTAAAAATGTGTTATTAATTTAGTATTCTAATATGAAGTATTTGTAACATATACGTACATTCAAAACCCAGTAGATACTAATCTAATACAATAATAATAGATATTGGAAAAACATTTGAGAATATATCTAGAAATATCTAAATTTATTCTAAAACCCACCAGATTTACATCTAATATCAAATGACCAAAATTCATATCTAGAAAAACCTCTAGATCTGGATATAGAATATCCAAAGTGGCAATCCTGAATGCTACTGATTGATTAGGAAACAACAGTCAATCGTTTACTATAGTTGGTTATGACGGAAAACTTCTATATGCCTTTGATTGGTCAGAGAAACTCGCAAATCTTGTTCACGCGAGTTTGTTCTTGGAATTTCACAAGCTCGGCGATTTGGCGAAGAGCACTGTTCTAATAATTACCGTATAAAAGCAGAATTCATGATTTGGAGAAATTTCAGCACTATGTTATAAAATATTTTCTGCACACTAAGATTCTATATCTTAAAATTAAACCTTGCGCTCGTGAGCACTATATTTAGGAATCTATGGGGAGCTCCATGGTGCTCGAGAGCACCAGGTTAAGAACCCCTACAAATCAGAGCCACGCATAATTTTTGTCTGTGATACAGGAAACTCTATTCGTAGAGAAATGACAATACTTTATT
>NC_134783.1:12784716-12789716 GCF_046742065.1 Oratosquilla oratoria
AATATCAATAACTTATACATATATCGTATATGCCAACGACTTTCCCCCCCTTACAAGGGAGGAAGCCAAAATACAGAGGCATAAAATCTACTCCCCCCATCCCATCCCACATACTTCACTCCCATTCACCCAACTTCCCTCTTATCTTAGCTCCTTCTGGATAATGGGTCATCCCTGCATCTAGCCCACTGCCCTGGGTCAGAAATAATGCAGCACATCCACAGTAAGGCCGCTTCATTTAATCGGCGAACCCCCCCCCCTCACACACACACACCTCTCCGTCCCCCCATGCAGTAAAAGAAAAAATGGGGAGAAATCCCTTCGGGCTGCGACAAAATATCACTCACACTTACTCCTTCTCTCACTTTCCCACCCACTCCTTTCCATATATCACAGCATTATTCATGCACAGCCATTCTCCACTCACCTCTATCTTCTGTATTCTTTTTTCCTTCCTCTTTTCAAATGCCCCTTTTACCCCATCCATCCATCTCATCCTTGGACGCCCCCTCATGTTCACTTCTTCCACCTCTACCTTCCACAACTCTTTAACTAATCTTTATTCACTAATTCTTTCAATGTGTCCAAACCATCTCAATACTCCTTCATCAACCCTATCTCCCAACTCCCTTTCCACCCCTGCTCTCCTCCTCGCCTCATCGTTTCTCACTCTATCCAGCCTAGTAACCCTTACCATACTTCTCAGGGATTTCATCTCCAACACATTTAAACTCTTCCTCTCTTCCTTTGTTATGTTCCAGTGTTGTCGATACAATCACTCCTTCATACAATCTATTAGTATTCATTCCCTAATGTCTATTTCTCATTACACTTTTTAATCCCCCAAATCATTTATTGCTTCTCTCAATGTACATACTACCTTCACCTCCACTCCTCCCTTTCCTGTCACATTCGTACCTAAGTATCTAAAGCTGTTCACTTCTTCCACTCTCTCTCCCTTAATACTCAATCCCGTTTTGTTGCCACATTCTCCTCTTGTACTTCTTATTACCTTACTTTTACCCACATTTATCTTCAACTTCCTTCTTTCGCACACCTTCCCAAACTCTGTCACAAACTTCCTTAATCCCTCCTATGGTCCTGCCAAAAGCGCAGTGTTGTCAGCAAACAACAATTGGCTTATCTCCCATTTTTATTCACTTTAATTATCTCCAAACCTTGACCCATTACAACCGTACCGCTCCAATCATGTATAAATTTAACAGGAAAGGTGACATAACACATCCCTGGTGAAGTCCCACCTTTACCTCACAATAGAAATTTTAAAAGAAAATATAGATCCATAGAAGGCTAAGGGTTAGGTTTATAATACATTTCCAGCAAATGGAAGATCTAACCAGATATGAAGTTTATAAGAAAAAAAAAACTCAAAATATTTCAGTGTGATCAGGATCCTATCAGGTATTTGGTTAGAATGATAAAGAAAACTAAAACTAATTAATCAAACACAGAATGCTTAGCAAAATTAGACAGATGGTCTACGGGTATGATTTTTATGTTGAGGGATACAGATTCGATAGAAAGACCTAATGACAACATAAAAGTTTCTCAGGTTACTAATTTAATAACATTTGTACTATTGGTACATAATTGTGATGATATAACTGCAGGAAAGCTATATAAAGATCTCAAACAAAACCATGGACTTGGGGAAATATATTACCTTCAAGGTTATTTATAAATATAAAGCAATTAGTTCATATGTGATAACAGTGGGAATGCAACAGTAGAGAGAAAATAGAAACTCTAGGAGCAATTACAGAAACAGAGGATCTGAACGCAGATTTAGAAGCCTTTTAAGGAATGCTAGATTTGAATGTTACAACGGGTGCATAAAACACAAGAGTGTTATTATGAGACTATTTGTAGGAACTGCAAATGTGAGGGTCATGAGGAATATTGTTGTAGAAACCCACCTTTCTGTTTGTATTACCAAAGGGCTAGAAATAGAACACAGGATTGCAGAGCAATACCATTTTTTTTTTCATATTCACCCAGAAACAAAATTAAAATATCCAGACATAAAATAAAACAACACTACAGACCTAACTATAGAAATACAAATAGACATTATTTTGTTAGGGACAAGAGTGATAGGAGGGTGAAAGAAAATACCAACATCAAAGAAAATTGTAAATTGACTATAACAATTGGAAGGACTTCTGTTTTCAATAAATATTTTCAAATATATATTGATACGGGATCTGTAGTTAATGTTATAACTAGCAAAGTTTTAAACCAATTGAAACGGGAGTGAAAATATTAGAACCAATCCATTACTCTTTACAAGGAGTAACAGGAAATCGGTTAAAAACATTAGGTAAGATAAAAACATATATCAGTTTATATAGAAATGAGCGTTTGTACATTCCAGTGATAGTTGTAGAAGAATCTGTTTTCCTAGGAAATTTATTGATAGGAGTTGCAACTAGGAGAAAAGAGGGTATGATCATATGTTCTTCTGATTTAGGGATCTTAGTGAAATCACAGTTAATCTCATTTTTAGATCAACCAGACTTAGAACCAGTAACTGTGATATGAGGACATATGGAAATAGACAGGGAAGATAACAATGCTAGATTGGATGGCAGTGGGGCAAAGTGATCTATTCAAGAACGGAGAAAACAAATAGAGGAAAAAGTCTCTTATAGTGAATCCAACTCAGGTGTTAAAGAAATCCTAGAAATTGCCCAGAACTCATCAACTTTAAATAAAGCTTTGCTAATTGTGGAAGGTGGCGTAATAAAGTCGACGTTATTAGACTCCAGAGCAATTAACAGAGTAAAGTGCAGTTGAAAGAAGTCACTGTACATTTTGAAATTTGAACCATCCCAGAATTATTTAGGATAAAAGGTTTGATATTGGATTCAGGAATTTATAAGACTAACAAGAACAAGGTAGAAATATTAGTGATTAGTACTTTGAATAGACATAGTCTTAAGAAAAGGTACACAAGTAGGATGTTTTCAAGTCTGTCCAAGACCCATTAAGATTTTAAATGAGGGTACTGAGGAGGTGGAATCCCCGATTTCATTAATCTGTTCAATCCAGGAAGAAACATTTGGAAGAGAAATATAAAATTCAACTAATGCCTACAATTTTTTTTATCATTATTGTGTGTGTCTCTGTGTGTATGTGTGTATGAGAGGGGGCTAAGATATAAATGTACATAGCGGTATTGAGGTTGAAGTACTATAGGTAATGGGGTTATAAAGTTGGCGTATGCGTTAAGTATATAGTATATTAGCATATTAGATGTATTCACGATTCATGGCATGTTCAAGAGCCATGTATCAACACAAATGTATTACAGTGGGAAAGGACATCTTATTTGCATATCAAATCATAAGGTCCTTGTTGTGTTTTGTAAGACCTTTATGTGTAAAGAAATAATAAGATAATTTTAGGGTATTTCTACGAGGTTTGATCATGTAAAAAATAAACATAATGTAAATGAAACTATACACAGTGATAGAAGTGTGCACTTATGTTCATAGAGTGAAGTATTTCTACAATCACCATCTAAAACTCTGTCATGTTCATGAGCCATGCACCAACACAAATGTATTATATCAGGAAAGGACATCTTATTTGCATATCAAATCATGAGGTCCTTGTTGTATTTTGTAAGACCTTCACGTGTAAAGGAATAATAATTTTTTTTAGGATATTTCTATGAGGTTTGATAATGTCAAAAGTAAACATAATGTAAATGAAAATGTACACAGTGATAGGAGACGTGTGCATATGTATTCATAGAGTGAAGTATTTCTACAATCATCAACTAAAACTCTGTCGTGGCTTCTGAATTGAACCATACATATATAGATCTAATTGCAAAATATTATATAATTTTATTTTTCTTCGATGTCACAAAAAGTATAAGAACATAAGAATTAAGTAGACTGCAAGACATCACAAGGCCAACACTAGACAGTTCCATGTCCATTGCTACGTACCATCCCCATTCTTAAAACAACTGTTAAGTATGATTTGTCATATAAGCTCCGTCATTTTTGTCGCAGTGAAAGAAATATTTACAAAGTAATTGTCTTTTATTAAGAAGGAATTCCCTGCGTTTTGTTGTTGACTGTAAAATAACAAAATTTTTAACAACCTCATGTTTGCAAGAAATGTGATAGAAGTAAAGCGTAGTTTTGCAGACACCTGAAGAAAACCCACGATTTGCCATAAACAATTTTTGGTATATACTTTTGACAGAAGTCACTTTTACTATATGAAAATGCTTTTATAAAGAAATGCATTAAATACTACATAAAATCCCATATAACATGAATCAGTATTATGTATCGCGAAGTTACAAATAAACATTCAGAATGTATCGTTCGTCTCCTTTCCTATCGTTCAAAAATGTAAATATTTATTTTACCTGGTGTATGAGTTACCATCTGACCTGAATACGCAAATACAAATCCTGTTGCCAAACGTGTTTGTATAATTTTTTGCACAACAATTGAATAACAACAGAATTAATTATTGTAAATGAGAGTGAATTGATGCAAATATTTATGGAGGGAGTTGTTCATACAATTACAGCAATGTTTAAAGCAAATAATTTCAGAAGGGCTCATTTACATAGATAAATTCCCTTGTACCAGAGAACATACGTTTGTCCTTGACTGTGGAAAGCAATAAAACCTACAATTGTTTCAGAATAACAAGATTTCAGCATATGATAATCTAACGAAGTCTGAAAAAATCTCATTCTCCTAAAATGGGTCTTTGCTGCCGCCAAATGCGTTCGTAAATACTTTGGTATGAAACCTGAACAAAAGGGACGAACTAACTTTTTTGTATGGGCAAGGAAGTGATGTGTTTATATACGTAAAGGGGTAAAGGAAACGACCTTCGAATCAGAGCCGTAAGGCGAGATTGCTTGTTTATAACAACGGGTAATGGGTCTTATGCATGCGACTCTGCGTGATTCAGGAGGGGAGAGAGGGAGGGGAGGGGTTTAA
>NC_134783.1:12802216-12807216 GCF_046742065.1 Oratosquilla oratoria
TTAGAAAAGCAAGTTAATGCCTTAGGGGATTAGAAATTGTAATGAGAAATAGACAGTTGAAAATGGATGCTAAGAGAAGATTGTATGAAGAGGTGATTGTGCCGACAGCACTGTATAGGGTAGAAACATGGAATATAAAAGAGTAAGAGAGAGAGTTTAAATGTGTTTGAAATTAAAAGTATGAGAAGTATGACAGGGGTTACTATGCTGGATAGAATGAGAAATGAGTAGATGAGAAGAAGAACGGGGGCTGGAAAAAGAAGTTGGGAGAGAGGGTTGATGAAAGAGCATTGGAATGATTTGGACATATGGAAAGGATGAGTGAAGAAATATTAGTAAATGAAGTGTGGAAAGTAGAGGTGGATGGAGTGAACATGAGGGGGCGACCAATGATTAGATGGATGGATGGGGTGAAAAGTGCGTTAGGAAAGAGTGGGATTTATGTTGGGAAGGAAGGAAGAAGACAGAAGATAGTGGTGATTGGAGAATGGTTGTATCTGGATGATGCTCTGATGCATGGATGTGATTGGGTGGGATATGGGGGGTTAGGGAGTATGTGTGAATTATATTTTGACGCAGCCCAAGGTGATTTCTCCCCGTCTCTTTTTCTGCATGAGGAGACGGAGAGACGAGGTCGCCGATTAAATGAAGCGGCCTTGCTGTGGATGTGATGTGTCTTGCTACATTGCTTCCGGCCCAGGGTAGTGGGCGAGATGCAGGGATGACCCGTCATCCAGGAGGAGCCAAGAAAAGAGGGGGGGGGCGACGGGTGGTAATGATAGTGGAGTATATGGGGATGAAATGGGTGGGAGTGGATTTATTTCAATAGATGGATTGATAAGCTCTGCCACTGGGGCTCAAATACTTGGATGTGCCACTGGCCTAACGGGTTAGAGCGCCGGTACTTAAGACGAGGTCGGGATGACGACGTTTCAAATCCTGTCTCGGACGAGTTGGACCAGGGGCATGGTTCATTACATTCTACGATACAAAGTCCTCTGGAAAGGTGCACTCTCCTAGACTCCTAGTAAGGGAAATTTGCGACATTAAAACGAATCATTATTATTATTATCATAATTTGTATTTCTGTCCATCTATATCCTCCGTATAGGATATTTTCTGCATGATGACACCCCTATGAACCCGAGTCATGCAGCATTCCTCTACAATTGGAGATTAATCTTCCTTCAAGGAATGATTAGCCCTGTAATATCTACTATACTTTCTACTCATTTTCTTAAATCTCTTTCACTACCTGCAGACCTCCACTCCGCAGGAACAGAAGCACTATTTTTTCTACAACAAAACACAATTTCTAGTTACATATATTTTCTTCAAAATTCGTTAAATCATTCAATTGAGCGAAATTTTGTCTTTTGAGGTTTCCTGTAAGAGATATAGATAAATTAATTAAAAAATTATCTAATTGTATGACTGTTGATTGAAATTGTGCGGCTGGTTCTTGAGACAGATGTGAAGAGTTCGCTGAATGTTTAAGCCAAAGACTTAATTATGAGTTCCAGGAACAATTTAGCTTCGTCTGTGGACGAACTGGGAGGGTCAACACTCACTTCGTTATCCAGAGAGCCTCAGATTTCTTCCCTTCTTGGATTTCCCTTCACCCTTTCAACACTGGGAGAACCTTCAAGTGTTTTGGTCTAGTTATTGTTATCTATCTATATACCAAGTTTTTTTTTCCTTTATAAATGAAGTTGCCAGGTCAAAAGCAGGCACACAGTCCCTTCCGTCACACTTATGTCCACCACCCGTGTTTCACATCTTATCTTAGCTTCTCGTGAATGAAGGGTCATCCCCGTCCCCTACTCTCTACTCAAATCAGAAAAAATGCAGTAAGACACAGCGCATACCCAGCAGAGCCGCTCCACTTACACGGGTTAATGGTCAATTCTAGATGGTTTTATTAAGAGATAGTTATCAGAACAAAGCAGCGACAATGAGTTATAATGATAAAACATGCAGATAAGAGGGCTATCGGGCTACAACAAACCCAGACAGAGAGAGAGAGAGAGAGAGAGAGAGAGAGAGAGAGAGAGAGAGAGAGAGAGAGAGAGAGAGAGAGAGAGAGAGAGAGAGAGAGAGAGAGAGAGAGAGAGAGAGAGAGAGAGAGAGAGAGAGAGAGAGAGAGAGAGAGAGAGAGAGAGAGAGAGAGAGAGAGAGAGAATGTTAATAAGAATGTTACATACATACATATATACATACATACATACATACATACATACATACATACATACATACATACATACATACATACATACATACATACATACATACATACATATATACGTACATACATACATACATATATACGGCGAAGAGGTAAGGGCTCTGACTGAGAGTTCGATTAAGAGCAACCTCTGCTAAGCCAACAAAAATTTGTGCTTGAACTTCTCTTTCCTTCCAAGCACAACTGAAAGCAGAGAATTACATGACTTGGGAAATGTGTGTATTTGTCTTTGGTGTAAACCCGCTTGCCATCGTCAACGAAGAGGCCAGCCTTGTGCCAGACCGGTAGCAGCAAAAGAGAAAAGTCTCCTCCGCCGCGACCGGCCAGCGAAGATTGCTGGGCGCTGTTGAAAGAGTTGGAACGGAGAGCGATGTCTGACCTCTGCTGGCTCGGCGTTGGTTATGTCCCTCGTTCTCCCTTCACTCCTGAAACCTTCCCAACTAAACTTCCAAACTCAAATTTACCCCTCCCCTCCAACTTAGTTTCACTCAATGCCAACACACTCATCTTTCTTCTCATAGACATACTGCCTATCTCTTCCCTTTTACTCTCATCTGCACTACATCCACGCACATTAAAAGACCCAAACTTGAGGGTACGATTTGGAAAACTCCTCTTAGACCCTATGATGTCTTTGCATTTTTGGGGAATATCCCCTTTGGGGCTAAAGGGAGAAGGATGCCTAGTCCTGTCCCCGTCTCGTTTTTTGTGGCAGTATTCTTTTCCCCACTACAGGGTTCAACGAAATGATAAAATGAATATTCATAGAAGTGGTACAGGACAGGAAAAGTGTGTGGGGGGGGGGCGTTCATTAAGTGAAGCGGTCTTCCTGTGGATGTACTATGCCCTGCTACATTGCTTCTAACCCAGGACAGTGGGCGGGATACAGGGCGTGACCCGTCATTCATGAGGAACTGAAATGAGAGATAGGTTAGTTTGGTGGAAGGGAGTGAAATGGGTGGGAGTAGGTACATGAATTTCACTCGGCTACCTCCCTTATAAGGGGGAAAATCTTGCTATATAGATATAAAATGTTTTGAATTGCATAGAATTATTCTTTAGATAATAATAGATCTAAAAGTTACCCAGAAAAAATTATTTCTCTATCTATAATAGTTTATCAGTAGTCTTGACAGAAAACATTCCATCTTCTAAAATTAGATGGTAATCTAATTCAACTAAAGATTATTTATTTTCTTAAAAGAACATGATATTTGATGTACTGGAAATAACATATTTCTTTTTTTAAAGAAACAGTGACACACCCCATATGTTATAGGAGTATATTTTATTTAATTTGCCAGAAGTAGAAGGAATATAATATTGATTTCCTGTAAATAACAGATGTAAAGTTTATAAAATTATGTATGATTTCGTTTCCAGTGAGCTTCAGAAATTTGTCCTTGTGTACGATAAAAAAGAGACAAAAACAAAATAAAATGGAACTTGACTTGTTACCGAGTTATAAACGGTATATCTCTCCATGTAAATCACAAGTTATCATTCACGTAGAGATTGATTGGCAACTGGTCTCCCTGGCCACCTTGATTTACGATTTAGACTTCTTTGTCAGAGGAACACATCTTCCTTTGTATCGCACCAAACAACGCTTTTATCTACAGCTGTAGTGATGGGCAGTTATGGCGTTGTCTTGACAACCTCTACAAAAAATAAATAAATAAATAATTAAATAAATAGCAACGTGATTTTATCTTAGTTTTTTAAGGGAATTCAAAGCAATGTGGTATTGCTGAGACATATATCCAAGAAAAATTGTATGAGATTCAAAATCTTAGCTAAACACACACATTACCACCCACACCAACACACCCGCACCCATACTCACAGACACACACACGCACACATATATGTATATATATATATATATATATATATATATATATATATATATATATATATATATATATATATATATATCCATAATGCATACATATGTATATATATATATATATATATATATATATATATGTATGTATATATAAATATATATATATATATACATACATAATGCATATATACAGTATATATATATATATATATATATATATATATATATATATGTACGTATATATATATATATATATATATATATATATATATATATATATATATAATGTAAGAAGATTCAAGGCAAGGTAGTATGAATGCTATATAAACCCATGAAAGAGAGTATGAGAACCTCATGGGCTAAAGACATTGAAGCCTTCTGCTTTCATGGCGCACTTTTGCAGAAACTAACAGGCCCCATAACGTATCTTTGTTTATCTTATGTACTTCATGCGAGAACAAAGGAAGATTCTGATGTTTCAAAGGCCAAATGGCGTCCTGGGAGATGATTATTGGTGAACGTGTTATATAAATATATATATATATATATATATATTTATATATATATATATATATATATATATATATATATATATATTCAATTTCTCTGGTGAACTTATGTATACTTACCCTTTCCAATAGAATATAATTCCCCACTAAATTGTTTCAGTAACATGTATATGTTACGTGTAGTGAATATTTTTATGTGTTATAGTGAAGATGATATATGTGAACATGACTTTAAAGAGGTGTCCATATCAACTTACTATACATCAATTGATAGATTGGAGTCTTTGTAAAAACTTGGTAAAATTATATTTGATCTTATTCTCATTTCTGTTTTTATGTAATTTTTATTTTGCATTGTGAAAATTTGCTGTGAAATTCTGGTAGGATATATGAATTT
>NC_134783.1:12822216-12829716 GCF_046742065.1 Oratosquilla oratoria
TATATATATATATATATATATATACATATATATATGTATATATATATATATATCTGTATGTATAAGCAAATATTGTGTAGTACTCTGAAAACAAAGGTGTGATATCAATTTGGGTGAAATCCTAGAGCTATTTGGTATGAAAAATAATTCACAAATGACATACAAGGTTAAACGCAAAACCAGTTGGGAAAAGAGGAGATTAAATGTCAATCAAATCTAATTCGATTTCATTGTAATTGGTCGAATGAAGATTGATCGTGGTCAATAAGTTTATTTTGATCTTCATTTTCATAAAATGAACCAAACTTTTTCATGTTTTGTGAATGTCAGTCATGAGATGAATGAAGACGTTTGCCGGCAATTAGAAAACGGTATTTGGTGAAGAGGAAGTTAACTGGTTAGCTTACGGGAAAGATGTCTTAGTTAAGAGAAGTTGATTGAAAGGAGGAAGAAAGGTAGAAGGTAGCGAAGGAGAGAGAGGGTGGAAGGAAGGAGGGAAAAAGTAGATGATGGACCTATTTTCCTATCTGTTTGGCTATCTATTTATCTGTCTGTCTGTCTGTCTGTCTGTCTGTCTGTCTGTCTGTCTGTCTGTCTGTCTGTCTGTCTGTCTGTCTGTCTGTCTGTCTGTCTGTCTGTCTGTCTGTCTGTCTGTCTGTCTGTCTGTCTGTCTGTCTGTCTGTCTGTCTGTCTGTCTGTCTGTCTGTCTGTCTGTCTGTCTGTCTGTCTGTCTGTCTTTGTATCAATGTGTTGCATCCTGACGGACCAATAAGCTTTGGTCTTGATGAAAGCGTTATGACGTCATGTCCTAATGATTCGTACGAACGCGTCCGATGCCTCGAAAACGTTTTTCGTGTGGCTTCGTTCAAATGCGCCGTGACATTTTGTGTGTGAGTTGGCGTTTTGAAGCCGTTTCATTTGCAAAAAAATTACGACTCGTTGCCAGGTGTTCTGTGAGGCGACGTCATACTCCAATCGGTATTGACAATTCATATCGGCGTGTTACGAACCTTTGCCCCGAGCTGGGCAAAATGCACGTCAGAGTCTGAATGATCTGCGCCAAATAACGCAAATAATCTGGGTGTGTTTATATTTCATTCTATTTCATTCTGTCATCATTTCCATTATATCTAACTTTATTCGTGTTGGATCTATTATTATTATCTAATAATTTATTCTCATTGTTTTATACATTTCTCTTTTTTATTTTATTTTATTTTGTTTATGTTTTCTTTTCATTTTGCTTTATTCTATCTTTCATTTTGATTTATCTAATCTCATCTTTTTTCTCTTTCTTTTTCTTCTCGTGTTTTAAGATAGAAAGTTGTATTTTTCATGATATATATCACGTTATATTTTTTATTCTAAACCCCATTCTATGTTTAAGGGTGTCTGTAGAATAAATAGAAAATCCAAGGGGTAGCAAAAATTAAATATTTAAGTGTTTCAAATTTCATCAATTGTGAAGAGCCACTAGCTTAAATGTGTCGATTAATTGTGATTAAAATTAAAAGAAATGCTTAATAATTTTTAGCATTACGGAAAGAATCGTTTCACGTGTTATGAAACCGATTCGAAACGATTCGTTCTAATTTAGCCGAAACGTTTCATGACACTTCATATGAACGAACCACGATTCTTGTGATGTCATTGGAACGATTCATAACCCTTTGTCGCATTGAACCTTCATGAAGCCATATTTCAAAATGCCTCGTTCTTAAAAGGGATCACCTTTCTTTCATTAATTTTTTAATTTCAAGGAGGCTCAATCTTAAAAATTAAAAAACAAAAAACAAAAAGAAAACAAAAAGAAAGAAGTAAAAAAAATAGAAATAAAAATAAGAAAAAGAAGAAGTAAGAAGTAAAAATAAGATTAAGAAGAATTAGAAGAGGAAAAAGAAAAAAACGAAGAAGAAAGAAGAAAAAAAAGATGATAAAGAAGAAGAAAAATAAAGAAGAAAAGAAAAAGAAGATGAAGAATCAATAAGAACATAAGAACATAAGAATCAAGGAGACTGCAAGAGACCATAAGGTCTACACTAAGTTTATTCCATTCGTCGACCACCTTATTAGTAAACCAATTCTTGCCTATTTCCTTTTTAAATCTAAATTTGTCCAATTTATAACCATTACTGCGAGTCCTGTCCTGTTGTTTTAATATGATGACCTTTGCATCACCCTTGTTAAAGCCTTTGATCCACTTGAAGAAGAGGAGGAGGAGTATAAAGAAGAAAAATATGAAGAACAAAGAAGAAGAATGAGAAGAAGAAGAAGAAGAAGAATAAGAAGAAAAAGAAAAAGAAAAAAAGAAAAAGAAAATGTAGATGAAAAAGAAAATGAAAATGAAAAGAAGAGAAGAGGAAAATGAAAAGGAAGGAGACAAGAAGAAGAAGAAGAAGAAGAAGAAGAAGAAGAAGAAGAAGAAGAAAAAGAAGAAGAAGAAATAGAAGATGGAGAAGAAGAAAAAAGAAGAAAAAGAAGCTGAAGAAGAAGAAGAAGAAGAAGAAGAAGAAGAAGAAGAAGAAGAAGAAGAAGAAGAAGAAGAAGAAGAAGAAGAAATAAAGAAAGAAGAAAAAGAAGATGAAAAGAAAAAAGGAAAAAAGAGAAGAAAATGAAACGAAAGAAGAAGAAGAAAAAGAGGAAGAAGAAGAGGAAGAAGAAGAAGAAGAAGAAGAAGAAGAAGAAGAAGAAGACGACGAAGAAGAAGAAGAAGAAGAAGAAGAAGAAGAAGAAGAAGAAGAAGAAGAAGAAGAAGAAGAAGAAGAAGGAGAAGGAGAAGAAGAAGAAGAAGAATAAAGAAAAAGAAAAAGAAGGAAATTAAGAAAACGAAGAAAAAGAAGAAGATGAAAAAGAAAAAGAAAACATAGAAGAAAAAGAAGAAGAAGAAGAAGAACAAGAACAAGAACAAGAACAAGAACAAGAACAAGACGAAAAACAAGAACAAGAACAAGTAGAAGAAACTTTGTGACTATGGTTCGTAGAGGCATCCCTAAAGTCCGAAGTACCCCAGACTGAATTCAAAGAAATGCGAGACTTAACTCATTTTATTTTCTCTAGAGTTGAAACCAATCCACAAAAAGACTTTAACCTCATTAGTTTTATGAGGAATGCCTACGACCAAATGAAGTCACGTGAAGACTGGACAAAATAAAATTACAAGTTGTGATCATCAACTAACCGCATTGAGATGAGTTAAACCCCTTCAAGACCGACCTCCTGGTAACCAAACAAATAAATGAATGAATAAGTAAATAAATAAGAAATTGAATCGCAAAAATCAATAAAAGGTTTAAGAAGGTTTAAATAGGAAATAGACAAGAACTGGTTTGCCGTTAGAGGTTCTAACGAATAAAATAGACTCAGTAACCATGTTGTAAGCGGGGAAATGATTGGTTGTTTTAAGATAAGATCAGGTAACTTTATGAACATGGATAACTGGTAGTAAGGGACATGGAACTGCCTAGTGCAGGACTTGTTCTCTTGCGGTCTCATTCATTATTATGTCCTTAAGGACTATTTTGTTGTAGGTATGGCCGTCATTAATAAAAATAAAGAATAAATAAAAATGAAATAGAAATTAATATATTTTTATTTTTGAAATACATTAATAGATAAATATGCGAATAAATAAATGAATAGATAAATGAACAAGTAAAACCAAGACAAATATCAACATGATCAGAAATATGGCAATGTTGTGTAATACGAAGATTCATGTAAATATATATATATATGAGGAGCATGTAATACATTAATGGAATAATGAGGTACTCAAGCAGGTTAAATCTTCAACACCTGGATTAAAAAGTTTGGTGATACATGGTTGAAATTCATTAGTCTCCATTTGACTTTTGTAAAAATATACAGTCTTAAATCCTATCATCCCTATCCACCTTGTAGAGTAGATATTGGTTCAAATGTCGAAAAAATAAAAATAAAAGGGAATTAGATTGGATTAAACGTAGCAGTTATTTCACTCTCCCCAACGCTATGGGCCCATTGTACCGAGTTCACATAAAGGTTAATGTACCATACAGGTTAACTGGACATTCACCCTTATACGGGCACTGTGGCTGCTCATAGGGGGAGAGAAGTAAATACCAATCAATTCGGGTGTAATTTAGCGTCCCCCTGCCCGGTCTTTCTCCTAAAAAAAAAAAAAAAAAAATAGAGTTGGTTACAATTAGTGGTGTTTGCTCTCGTACCTTTATAGTGAAAGTAACGATTTTTTTTTTTATAGTTTAGTTTAGTTTTTTAGCTTACATGGTCTTCTTTGCCTGGAAGGTGCACTGTGATGAATGTAATGGAAAGGAAATCAGGTTGTCTTCTGCAACTAAAGTTATTCAAGAATCAACTGTATTTTTTTTTTTTTGTATGAAACGATGAAAATCTAAAGAAGGGGCTTAATTTGTCTGTTGCAGTTTATTTCCCTTCAGCAGATAGAATGCATACCAAATTCGTAAAATGCAATCAAATTAGTTAAAGTTGGAATTCTCAACAACCTGTCCTATCTAGCATCCTCCACCATCTACCTTCCGCTATCCCACCGCCTCCCCCAACACACTTCTATCTTGTTTCTACACATAATCGTTTGTACTTCACCCGAAAAGCTCTGCCTAAACCGTCAACATGAAAAATGACGTAATGAAAAAGCTGACAAGGTAGCCTGCCAGAGTCATGTTCGTGTCATGTCACACACATGTCACTGTCAAAGAAAGTTAGAAGCGCTTGTCACTAGGGCATTAATTTGATAATTTTTCATTTTGCACGAGGTAGTTGCGCTGGCACCTTGAAATATAATAGTTATTTTAACCCCATAACTCTCAAGGGATCTTCTGAGCTTGACGTTAGCCAGCTTAAGGTCTGTAAATATACAATAATGGATGTAAAACATGTCACAAAATAGGATTACTAAGACTTAACTAACCTTGCAAAACTTAATCTTTTGTCTAGGATGACTAAAATTGTCTTTCAATAGGTAAAAAAAAATTAACCATGAATTGAGCGCTGAAACTATCGGCTGTTTTAAGGAAAGGCTAAACAACTTTAATGGATGGGAATGACAGGTGGTAATGGACATGGAACTGCCTAGTGTGGGCCTTATTATCTCTTGCAGTCTCCTTCATTCTTTATGTTCTCATTCGATTCTGTCATACAGGGTCAGTACATCCGTTGCCCAAATCAATTGCAAGAAATTCGCTGCCGGACTGCAACAGCCAAATAATAGTCAGAAAAGGAATTTTGTATTGTTGTCTGAATAGAATGATAATGGGGCTGCATAGCAATACATGAATTCATCTCGGGGACATCTCTTAGCTGAATGAAATGGTCCATCTTTGAAAAACAATCTTATCGGAAGGATCCCACCACAGCCCTTCTTTCAAGATTAGACAGAAGGCAGTTTAAGTCATCATAGGATTATCTTCAGACAGAAAAATATGGCAAGTTCGTTGCCAATGATACTCTAAGGTCTAATGGTGAAATTCTAGTTATATTGGTAAAGATGTACATTTCGTTGATGTGTTTGATGATGATGATTAACACAAGATAATAATGCTGATTACATTAACCCAAACATTAGCCAAGACCAGTCTCAAGACCAAACTCAAGACTAAGCCTGACCCAGCCTAGGATCTAAAGCCCAAACCCCAAGCTTAAGAATCAAAGGCCAAAGTTTATACCCAAGCTCAAATCTGAAACCCAAAATTCAAAGCTTAAAGTCCAAAGTTTGTAGCCCAAGTAAAAATCCAAAGTTTAAAGCCGCACAAAGCCCGACAGTTATAACCCCAAAATCCAAACTAATATATATATACATAGATATATATACATATATATATATATATATATTCATAGATATATATATACATATATATATATATATACATATATATATATATATATATATATATATATACATACATACATACATATAGATATAAATATATATATATATATACAAATATATAATATATATTATATATATACATATTTATATATATACATATATATATATATATATATATATATATATCTATATATATATTTGACAAGAGAAAAGACAAATGTATGGCAAGAGTGGTATAGGTAAATTCCAGGAAGGAGCAGAAGTATTTTATTCTCTAACGTTTCGACAGAGTCTTCTTCAGAGAGATAATAGTACAGGCAAATTGGAATACATTGTCTATATACTAAGCGGGTCATCTCACTGGTCGCCTTGGGATAGAGTCCGCCGTTTGTGCCCCCTCGATGATTAATCTTGCTGTTGTGTGTACCAAATTTACAAATCCTTCTCTATGATTGGTTGATTTAAAAGTATTAATATATGCAGCTTCAATAGTTTTTCTTGTCGTCTTTTTCATACCGGTGTGTAGGATTTTGGTGTTGTTCCAATTAGGCATATGTCCGTGTTGTGTAGCGTGTACTACTAGCGAATTAGATGTCCTGTGGTGTCGCATGTCATTCTTGTGTTCGTATAATCTTTTTGTTATTCCTCTTGAAGTTTCTCCAAAATAAGCTGCATCACATCCACCACATGGAATCTTGTAAACCACGCTCTTTTCATTTTTCTCTTCCGTGTGTTGGTTACTGGATAAAATGTCCCGTGTTTTCTGTCCTGAGGAGTGTATGACTTCCATCCCTATTCTCGCTAGAAATTTGGAAATTTATTTGCCTCTCGAGGCGTAAGGAACTACTAAAAAATCTTTTTCTTTCCTCTGTTCTTCTGTAACTGTGTTTTTTCTTCTCCATATTTGTTTGGCTTTATTTTTCAGTTTTTGTATGAGACCCGGTGGATATTTTAGGCGGTTGAACGTCTCTGTAATGTGTTTACATTCGTTGTGTAAAAATTCTTCGCTACAAAATCTAAATGCTCTAAGGAAAAAGCCAATTATTATGCCAGATTTCGTTCTTGTGTCGTGTCGTGATAAGTAATGAATAAAATCTTCTTTGTTTGTTGGTTTCCTATATACTGAAAATTTGGCACTTCCGTCAATACGATGAATTATCGTGTCTAAAAATGGCAGTTTCTTGTCTATCTCCTTTTCCACTGTGAATTCTATGTACTTATTTACACTATTGATCCTACGAAGTTTGTTATCCAAATTAGTATTTTCTGGTACTATAACTAATACGTCGTCTACGTAGCAAAACCAGGATGCTCCTCTTCCCATGATATGTATGTATTTATCTACTTCAAGTGACTCCATGTAAAGGTTTGCCATAATGGCACTGAGAGGAGATCCCATAGCTAAGCCTCGGAATTGTATATATTCATGGTTGTTAAAAGTGAAGCAATTGAATTTTACACATAATGAAATTAATTTCACAAAGTCTGTTTTTTAACCGGTAAATCACTGTCTTTTACTTGATTTAGCACCTTTGTTACTGCTTCCATTGCTCCTTTAATCTCTACGTTTGTGAATAAAGCTTTTACATCATAGCTAGCCATCTTCTTTTTGTTTAAATCTAAGTGTTTCAATCTATTGATTAAATCAGTGGAGT
>NC_134783.1:12839716-12842216 GCF_046742065.1 Oratosquilla oratoria
GCTATAATAAATTAACGTGCTATTGATAAACAGAGATGGACTGTATTATATGTTAGGCCAAGCGAAATCTGTCATGTACATATTGCATATACCCATACAAGACTTATAAGATCTGATTATTGGGATTCAGCACCACTCGCCGTGATGAATTATCATGTTATTGATGAATTAATATTTTATTGATAAAACCTGTTGGTTTTATTATGAATTTGGTTTAGGTAAAGAAGGTCTGTACATTTCATGTATTTTTCAACATGAATAATCACATTTTCTATATAAAACTTGAGTCTAATTGGATTGTGATTGTATTCTATTATACATGATTATAAAGCATTATTAACACAAGTTGCTTACATAGTACATTGGGTTTAGGTAAACTGTTTTATACACTGGATATTGCTAGAAATTATCTTATCATGATTATGTTAACCTTATAACATGTGTATCTATATGTACGAATTAAGTGTGAGTTAGCACGCTGTTAAGAAACTGAAGCTAGTCATCATGCATATCATGTTCAACTAAACGATTTGAGTATCTTGGTCAAACACTTTCATAGTCTTAATTTTAATTAAAAAAAATCGTCTAGGAATGACACAAAGATATTTAGGTTATTATGGAAAGCTATTTTCTTATTTTGAATAGACATAAATAACATATTTCAATAATATAGAACCATTGCTGACAAATTGAAAATATGACGACTACCCCATAGAGATTCGAATCCTGGACTAAGCTATTAATAATTCACAATGTGACTAAGATCATTCATTATGTATTCACAGTTGGTATACAGTCCGAACCTTTGAAAGAGTGAATTAATTTATATGACAATACAATAAACGTAGTTCATTATGCATAGATGTCATATCATACGATTACGTCCACGTAACGAATCTCTCTAGTATTGTAGTAATTTATTTAACAATATAATAAACCTTGTATCTTGGTAACGTAATTGATCCCATACAATACTGAACATGATTCAAACCCTGTCAGGAGTAATATTTTATTTACAATAAAATAAATCTAGTATCTCATACACTTAGGAAAAGAAAACACAACATTCCCAAGCACTTAAGGTTTTCTTTTTTCTAGGTGGTAACCGGAAATTATATATATATATATACACACATATATATATATATATATATATATATATATATATATATATATATATATACATATGTATAATCTCTCGTTGTTTGTTTCATCTAGTGTTAAATTTCTTCTCTCTAAATTTATCTTTACACAATCTAACCATCTCTTTCTAGGTTTTCCCACCGACCTCTTTCCTTTTGGTTGCCACTTCATATATTTCTTAGGATATCTACACTCTTCCATTGTTTTATATACCCGTACCATCTCAAGTTGTTTCTTCCTATGAAATTTACAATCGGTTCTACTTCCAGATGTTTTCTTATTCTCTCGTTTCTGATCCTATCACCTTCTGGTGACTTCCATAATAATTTTCAATATTTTCATTTCTGCGGCTCCTATCTTAGATTCTGATTTCTATGCCATGTTCCATGTCTCTGAACAATACATTAGATCTTGTCTTAATATAGTAATGTGTATAACAGTTTTACACTTAATCAGTACATTCTTGTCTTTTAAGAGTGGATACATAAATGCATACATACTGTACAAACATATATATATATATATATATATATATATATGCATATATACATATATATATATATATATATACACATATACATATACACATATACATATACATATATATACATATATATATATATACATATACATATGCATAGGTATCTATACATATATATACATATATCTATATGCAGATGTTTATTATATATATATATATAATTATATATATATCCATATATATATATATATACATATATATCTTTAGGACGAAATAGAGTAGTGAAATGCACCACTAACCCAGAGTCAAAATTAAGAAAGAAACTAAGAAGAAAGTTAATATTCTATACCTTGGTTAATGGCTATAGCCCTCTTCAGGAAAAAGATACAAGTATTGTTTGAAACTTAACATTATTTAAGTATCAAACAAACCTTGTATTTTCTGTTTTCCTGAGGAGAGATTTAGCTATTAGCCGAAATACGGAATATAAATTTTCTTCTCAGTTTCCTTTTTCATTAAGAGTATGGGTTCTTCGTGCATATATATATATATACATATATATATATGTATATATATGTATATACATAAATATATATATATATATATATATATATATATATATATATATATATATATATTTTTTTTTTAACCATCACAGGTAGCATGGTCGCTAACGTCTTGCCCTCGTGATTTTCGACGCACGGGTCAGGGTTCGTATCCCAATGCGGAGCTTCTAAAAATGTTCAATCTGTCTTAAGAAACATACAACTTGTCGGAAGGCGCGCCTAATACGGGATTAGATGAAATTGAGATTAGATCTTCCAATGTTACGTGAAGCGTGGTCGGGGACTAGTACAGTCCTTTTGAACCATCACA
>NC_134783.1:12862216-12864716 GCF_046742065.1 Oratosquilla oratoria
GACTTACAGGCTTAACGGTAAAGAGAGAGAGATGGGGATGAATAAAGATGAAATGTGAGGGAGGGCAATGAATCAAGAGAAACAGAGACAGAGAGAGAGGAAAGTGCATGGCCAGGGAGAGGGACAAAATTATGTTTATCAGGTATTACTATCTGTTCGTATTCTTAAACGGATTTTCAGAGCTTGAAAAAGTAAACTCTACAGATTATCACCCATATGTATGGAGGAAATAAAAACCATAGTTGCTTGTAACGGCCTTGGGACTTCGGAAGCTTAAATGTCGTGTGAGATTAATGTTATATATAAGTGCCACTGCTTTCGTTTACATTATCAGAGATCTTGTGAATTTGTTTTAAGCATAGGGCACATCTATGTGGTAAAAGATAGTTCGTATCATCTTTCTTATATCAAGTTCTCACACTTGAATTCAGACGCAAAAGACAAACAAACAAAAATAAATAGCCAATGATGGATAATCAACTTGGAAACAATATCGGTTCGCTATGGTACATTAGAATCAAATAAACACAAGGTAAATTGACAAATAAATTATAGTCTAAGTAAAGTTCAAATAAATGAATAAATGAGTAAATAAACAAAGAATATGCAGTCTAACATATGAATAAATAAATGAATAAACAAGTAGCTAAGGAAATAGACAATGATAAGAAGTAAAAAATAATAATAATAATAATAATAATACTGTACATACATACAATACACATACCAAGGCTTTTTCACCCTTACAAGGGAGGTAGCCAAAAAAGGAAAAGGCATAAAATCATTTCCACCCATTCCATCCCTGAATACACTCCACACCCCTCCACACTCCCTCTTATCTTAGCACCTCCTGGATGACGGGTCATCCCTGCACCTTGTCCACTGCCCTGGGTCAGAAGCAGTATCGCAAGACACAGCACATCCACAGCAAGGCCGCTTCATAATAATAATAATAATAATAATAATAATAATAATAATAATAATAATAATAATAATAATAATAATAATAATAATAATAATAATAATAATAATAATAATAATAATAATAATAATAATAATAATAATAATAATAATAATATAATAATTATAATAATTAATAATAATTAATAATAATAATAATAATAATAATAATTAATAATAATAATAATAATAATGATAATGATAATGATAATAATAATAATAATAATAATAATAATAATAATAATAATAATAATAATAATAATAATAATAATAATAATAATAATAATAATAATAATAATAATAATAATAATAATAATAGTTTGCCCTCGACCTGTTATCTTTTTAATTGACCGACATTCTTTCTCTTTGATCATGATCTTCGACCACGTAATATATGAATAGATAATTGAATAGACAGCTATCTACGGAAAGAAACAGGGAAGAAGAAGTGAAGTGAAAAAAATTAAGGGTTTTTAACCTCGACCCAATTTTATCAATCTACCGATATTCTTTCTCTTTGATCGTGATCTCTGACAGACTCCGTTTCTTTTCCTCCTCAAAGAAGCCTTTGGTCAGAATCAGAGAAGACATGTCTTTGAAGAATGATTAAATTAGCCCTCAGATTCCCTTTAGATTCCGACAGATTCCGAGAGAAATCTCATTCTGACAGAATCAGACCGACGTCTTACACCGGACTGACCGGCTGCTCTGAGGGCACATTAGTGTAGAACCTCATTTATCTATCACTAACTTAAGAAGAAATGTGTTTAGGGGAAGCTAAACACTTCATAATCCAGAAAATTAGCTTGGGAAGACGAGCACAGAACTTCATCCTACCTTGCACTAAACTAAGAACGAATATGTTTCAAAGGAACTATATATTCCATTATCTCGCAAAAAAAATTGTAATTCTGTTTTGCTCCAATTTGTGAACAAATATATGTCAAAGAAACTATGAACCTTGTATATCATGTGAATAGTTTTTCATGTGCTGAACCCTTTGGAAGTGGGATTGGAAAATAGCTTGTACAGTTCTACTCTTTTTTTTTTTTTTTTTTGCGAGTTAATATTTTTATTGCAATTTTCTAAAAGTACTGTTTATTCTGCTTAGAATTAAATGATCTTATGTTTAGAAAAGTTCCATACTAACATGAGAACGCACAGAAGATAGGTTAGATTAGGTTGCATATATTCCTTTATCTTTGATATATGATTATCACGTTTTCAAACCCATGCAGCTAATTAACCACTCTTTTCTACGTCTCCTCCACCTTATTGACTTTTTCATCTCAAGCAAATGTCAAACTAATCACAAGTTTATTCATGTCTCGTTGAAAAGAGTAAAAATTATGATCAACAGTAGATTCTGGTTTGATACTGTAAGTATGCACAGACACAGACACAGACACAGACACAGACACAGACACAGACACAGACACAGACACAGACACAGACACAGACTTTTCACAAGAAAAATCAAATATTCTTCTTATCTCAGATCTTTTCCTTCCTACTTTCCTTTAACTTCAATCCTTTTTTC
>NC_134783.1:12877216-12884716 GCF_046742065.1 Oratosquilla oratoria
TGACTCCCTTTCCTCCTCTCCACTCCATAGTCAACCTAAATTCACTTCTTATATCAACTCCAACAACCATGAGTTCTTCACACTGTGTAGTACAAATGAAAAATCTTCTCTCGCTCTTTCTTACTTTAACTTGGGCTGTTAATTTCCTCATGACAACTCTTACCTCCCTCACAACTCTCTCTCACCACCTTCTTCTCTTCCTCTATGTCAACAACGCGGCATCTAGGTCACCAAGTTGACGTTTACATCATCATTGTGACTTCTACGTCACCTGTGTCCTCCACGTCACTAAACTGAAAAACATGTAGTCAAGCTTCTTCAAAAACCTTAAACATTTCAAGTTCTGCAAACTACAGTCTGTTTATTTTACATTTGCAAAGCTTAAGATGAAAATAATTAAACTTGTTGGAGAGACACTTACTATGGACTAAATTAGAAAAATGAATAAATGAAAAAAAATGAAGAATGAAAAAGTATAATTCGAAGACATCTGAGACTTAAAAAAGGAACAGAATAAAAAAGAAAAAAAAAAGAAAGAAAAAAAAAATAATAATAATAATAATGATAATAATAATAATAATAATAATAATAATAATAATAATAATAATAATAATAATAATAATAATAACTAGCGGAACCCGTGTAAATTACACGAAAGAGAAGAGGGTAAATCATTGCATCAAGATGGCAAGAGAGGTAGGATATCCTCTCCCTCTGTTGTCCTTCAGGGTACACTATAATGTCACGCTGGACAGTAGGTGCTCCATCATCACCGACAAATATTGCTGCAATTTCATCATTTGTTGGATTATTATATCTCCTCGCATCAGGGCCGGCAATAAATTGCATGGTTATTTTTCTGGGAGGGATATTTTGTAATGTAGCTCTCTGTTGCTCTTCAAGTTCGACAGTTCTCATGTTTTTATATGCCCCTACATAAAGATTATCGACCATTGCTTGAGATATTTTTTCGAAAACTGAATATAAGCAATTATAATTTTGATTAGCATTTGACCTCAGATTTAATGCTTCATTTGTTTCAATTATATAGAGCTGTCCATATTTTCTTTCTTCATTTTCATTTGATCTTCGAGACCTTCCAGAAGTTCGAGACCTTCCAGAACTTCGAAACCTTCCAGACCTTCAAGAACTTCGGCACTTTCGAGAACTTCGGCACTTTCGAGAGCTTCGGCACCTTCGAGAGCTTCGGCACCTTCGAGAACTTCGGCACCTTCGAGAACTTCGGCACCTTCGAGAACTTCGGCACCTTCGAGAACTTCGGCACCTTCGACAACTTCGGCGACTTCGAGAACTTCGACGCCTTCGAAAACTTCGGCGCCTTCGCGAACTTCGGCCCCTTCGAGAACTTTGGCACCTTCGAGAATTTCGGCACCTTCGAGAATTTCGGCACCTTCGAGAACTTCGGCACCTTCGACAATTTCGGCACTTTCGAGAACTTCGAGAACCTCGACACCTTCGAGAACTTCGGCACGTTCGAGAACTTCGGCACCTTCGAGAACTTTGGCACCTTCGAGAACTTCGGCAGCTTCGAGAACTTCGACACCATGGAAGGTCGTTGCTTTTGATGTAAGCGTGACACACAATATAACACACACGCTATCGTATAATAATAATAATAATAATAACAATAATAACAATAATAACAATAATAACAATAATAATAATAATAATAATAATAATAATAATAATGATAATAATAATAATAATAATAATAATAATAACAACAACAACAACAACAACAACAACAACAACAACAACAACAACAACAACAACAACAATAATAATAATAATAATAATAATAATAATAATAATAATAATAATAATAATAATAATAATAATAATAATAATAATAAAAATAATAAAAATAAAATCTACGGAACAAACATGCCTTATTTCAACCATTCGAGAAGCGTGACACACAAAATAACACACACGCTATCGTATTAATATATATCATAATAATAATAATAATGATAAGAAGAAGAAGAAGAAGGAGAAGAAGAAGAAGAAGAAGAAGAAGAAGAAAAAGAAGAAGAAGAAGAAGAAGAAGAAGAAGAAGAAGAAGAAGAAGAAGAAGACGAAGAAGAATAAGAAGAGGAAGAAGAAGAAGAAGAAGAAGAAGACGAAGAAGAATAAGAAGAGGAAGAAGAAGAAGAAGAAGAAGAAGAAGAAGAAGAAGAAGAAGAAGAAGAAGAAGAAGAAGAAGAAGAAGAAGAAGAAGAAGAAGAAGAAGAAGAAGAAGAAGAAGAAGAAGAAAGTGCTCAAATAATCCCTCATTCTCCTCTTCCAATCCATCTTCAACATAAATACCCCTTCTGCATCCACTCCAACACTGATAACGCTCCCCATATCTCGTGCTACTTCTCCATCTGTCTCTCCCATCGCTATCTCTCGTTTTCTTCTCTTGTTCTCTATACGCGATCTTCATTCTTCTTCTCCTTCTTTCTCCTCCCTCACTCTCTTCCTTTTTTTTTTTCATAATCCTCCCACATTCCGTTCCCATATTCGCCCAACTCATTCTCCTGTTTTTGTCCTCGTTATCTACCCTCTTTCTCCCCTCTCCTTTCTCCTTCCTCTTTCCCTCTCTTTCTTCTCCCTCTTTCTCCTCCCTCACTCTCTTCCTGTGTTTTTTTTATCATAATCCTCCCACATTCCGTTCCCATATCTGTCCAACTCACTCTCCTGTTTTTGTCCTCGTTATCTACCCTCTTTCTCCCCTCTCCTTTCTCCTTCCTCTTTCCCTCTCCTTGTTCTCCCTCTTTCTCCTCCCTCACTCTCTTCCTGTGTTTTTTTCATAATCCTCCCACATTCCGTTCCCATATTCGCCCAACTCATTCTCCTGTTTTTGTCCTCGTTATCTACCCTCTTTCTCCCATCACCTTTCTCCTTCCTCTTTTCCTCTCTTTCTTCTTCCTTTTTTTCCTCCTCATTCTCATCCCTTCTTTATTTCCAATACCCACGTCCTACATGCTATAGTTCATTAAATTGTTTTGAGTCATTTCCTCTGTATTCCCCTGTACCTTTTCGTGTACTTTCACTTTGTTTATTTTTCCTCTATGCTTACCCTTCATTCCAAAACTTTTTTTTTTTTTCTCATTAACCCATTTACGGGAGGGATGGTTAAATAGCTTTTATCAGATTTTAGTTGTGTTTGATGTGGGTGTGCTTTGACTTGGCCATCCTTTTTATAAGGGGGTTAGGGCCTTTGGTGTGTACTGTATATAGCTCTACGAATATGCTATTCCCATTTCTCTCTCCCTCTCTCACCCCCCTACTATCTTCCACCTTTTCTCTCTCTATCTCTGTTTCTCCATGTATCCTCTCTTTCTCTGTCTTTGTCCGTCCGACTGTCTGCCTGCCTGTCTGTCTCTTGCTGTTTGTCTACTTGCTTCTTTAACCGACTCTCTGTTGTCTCTCTATCTCTATATTATTAATCCTGTTTGTCCCTTTATTAATACTAATCCCTTTATTATATTATTAATCCTGTTTGTCCCTTTAGCTCTCATTACTTTTTTCCTTGCCTCTTCTTCTCCTCCTCCTCCTCTTTTTCGCTCTTTCATTTCCTCTCTTTCCCCAAATACCTTTAGTGTGTTAATAAAGTTGGTCTCTCGCTGAGAATCTGGATTGGATTGGGCTTGACGTTTTCAGCTTCTTCGTGTTAATATCGTTAGAAAACCGACACGTGTACCACAAAACATCCTTGGATGACAATTCTAACCTAAACTCACCTAATGTAACTTAAGGAAACCTATCCTAAACTAACCTAATCTGATATAATCTAACGTAATCTGACGTAAATTAGCCTAATCTAACCTAACCTAACCTAACCTATCTTAAACTAAGCTAATCTAAGCTAACCTAACCTAACCAAACCTAAGTTGACCTGACGTAACCTAACCTAATATATTCTAACCTAACTTAACCTAACCTAACCGAACCCAACCTAACCTAGCCTAACCTAACCTAACCTAACCTAACCTAACCTAACCTAACCTAACCTAACCTAACCTAACCTAACCTAACCTAACCTAACCTAACCTAGCCTAACTTAACCTATTTAACCTAACTTAACCTATTTAACCTAACCTAACCTAACCCAACCTAACCTAAACTAACCTAACCTAACCTAACCTAACCTAACCTAACCTAACCTAACCTAACCTAACCTAACCTAACCTATCTTGATTTAACCTAACCTAACCTAATCTAACCAAACCTCACATAACCTAGCATAACTTAGCCTAATCTCTCACAATCTAACCTAACTTAACCTAAGCTGGCCTATCCTAACCTAACTTAACTTGATCTATCCTAACCTATTCTAACCTAGCTTAATCTAATCTAACCTAAACCAACCTGACAATCAAAACACGACTCGTGACTAAATGAATAGCTCCTATAGTTTTTGTACTACAAATATCCTCGGTTTTAATATTATTTCATCACAACACTCAGTAATGTCCTAATGTTTCACACTAAAGCTTTTCCATGAATGGCCATTTTCTTTTTCTCTTTTGTCGATTCTTTATTATGGTCAGGACTCGATAATACTAAAAAGGTGATTGATGATTCCTGACAACGGACATAATAGAGAACACATTTACCCTTTGCTTAGTCAGCCAACTGGGGAGTGTGTCACGTTGAGGTGATTACAAATGACAGTTCCTGTCTTTGAAACTTCGATTTGCCATGTAGCGTTCTGAGACGTTTATTATGATTAAA
Organism: Oratosquilla oratoria; assembly: GCF_046742065.1. Lineage (NCBI taxonomy): Eukaryota > Metazoa > Arthropoda > Malacostraca > Stomatopoda > Squillidae > Oratosquilla > Oratosquilla oratoria. The sequence continues at coordinate 12,881,960 of NC_134783.1, forward strand.
ATAAATCATCTACCATCAACACAAAATAGTCTTTAAGATCGACACGGGGGGCAGGTCAAGTATTATTATTTTGTTTTGATTCTTTTAATTTTCTGACATCAATTTTATATCAGTAATATCTAGCCGGCTTAGAGTCTATATGTCTGCTAATCCGCCAGAATGACTATCTACCTGTCTGTCTGTTTACCTGTCTTCCTTACAGTCTGTCTGTCTACCTGGCTGTCTGCCTAGCTATTTGTCTGCCTGCATGTCTGCATCCTTGTCTGCTTACTTGCCTGCCTGCCTTCTTTCCTGACTGTATATCTACATGTCTGCCTGCCTTCTTTCCTGACTGTATATCTACATGTCTGCCTATCTTCCTTTTTGATTCTCTACCTTTTTGCCACTCTGATTTCCTGTGTGCCTGCCTACCTTCCCTCTTGCCTAACAGTCTGCTTCTCTGTTTGCTTCCCTGTCTGCCTCCCTGTCTATCGTCCTGCCTGTCTGGCTGTCTGCCTATCCTCCCGCCTATATGCCTGTCTTTTTTCTTTTATATCTGTCTGCCTACCATTCTATCTTTCTATTCATGTAAATATCAATGCTATTAAACAGGCTGTATATAAATGGGGCTCATGAGCTGGAATCTCATATAAACATTTGTTTTAGCTCAGTGCTCGATGGAAAGTAAAGTCTGTACGAGACCAACTCTACAATTCCCATCTGGTTTTAGACCAAATCTATGTGGCCGTAATTCCTAAAATCTCTGTTGGATTACATTCAGTCTACCTATCCTACACTTACCTGAAAAATGTACATATATTTATTTCTTTATTTTATTTTTTTACATACTGTTCAATTGTTTTTGTGCAGAATGTATATACTCACTACAAATAACAGTGTCATATATTTACTCGTTTTATTTTAAAGATTTTTTTATATTCACAGCAATAGCATAGAATAACATCGCGTTGAAAGAGTTGAAATGCCTTATTCGGTGTTAACACTACAATGGATCAATTTTAGATGCCTTATAGTATTATCGAGCTAGTACTCGTGTGTATGTTTATTAACATACACGTTAACGTCCTCCATAACCATGTTAGATATATGGAATTCTTTTTTATATGGACAGGGATCATACGAATAAAGTTGGGTTGATTTTCTTGCCTAACGTATGGTTTCCTATTTTTTTTTTTTTTTTTTTTTTGTACAGGAGAGGGTCCTCTTACTTTATATAGATAATTTTCTGTTTTCTATTAATCTAAATAATTTAGAATTTCAGCTGTAAATTCATGCGAGACAATCAATCACGTGCTCCCACGTAAGTCTCCATATACATTTTTTATGAATTTATTTAATGTAAACACATTTTCCATTTAATTTATTCATTTGAATAGCTCATGACATCCTTTATGAATTCAAATTAATCTACTTAATAACACCAGCACTCTAGTTAGATGCCTTTTTTGTACTAGTTTAGATTTGTTTTATGTTTTTTACTTTAAATATAATTTTTGCAAAGTAAGTTTATTTGCTTATGTAGTACTGTATCTTTTTATATACTACCTCACGCTATGCAGAATCTAACGGCTAAGGGCAACATTACTTGAATTGTCAGTTGGTAATTTTCTGTTTTTCTTTTATTTTTTATTATTTATTCTTACTTTTATCATTATTGTTATTATTCTTTTATTTTTCCCGAAAGGTCTTCAGTTAATAATCTCAATTTGTAACGATCTACCTGGTAATATCAACATATCAACTGCGAAATTTTCATCTATACTCAATTTATTTTGGCAAGGCCACTCATAAGAGCTCAGCCCTAATAATTCCACTTCAGCCCCCGTGGGATGTAAAGACAGCTGGAGTCCCGGCAATATGAAATGACAAATTTTCTGTTATGAGTATATATTCAAACATTTTTGTCAACAATTTCTTATATAAAGGAAATGGAGGTATTATTCACAAATACAATTCTCTTCAAGCAGTGATAAGAAAATAACAAAATATTCTTATGACGTTATGTCGCTAGAACGTTTCGATTTATATATATATATATATATATATATATATATATACATATATATATATTTTTTTTATACAAATGTTGTAACAGTTTAGCGTCTTTTTAGCTTATGGGAAATGTAAAAGACTAGTAGATAAGTTGGTAGAAACAAGGCTAGATGGTGAGGATTCCATTTTTATTTGTTATGTATTCATAAACACAGCCGAAGGCGAGTAAGTTGTGTAAGTTCGCTCTCCGTGTTATGTTGATGAACAATGGCCGGAGGTCTGTATCCATTACTAAGTGAGATATGGAGAGATTCGAGATTGCTTAAGTAAACAATATTGCATGTAGACTTGTAACTACGAATCTAATTGGGGAAAGGGTGGGGGAGAAAATTCAAATTTTCACGATTGTAAGGTTACGCCCTTAGGAGAAGATTTTAGATATAAAGTTAAAGATCAGTGGATTAAAGAAATCACTACATCGCTTCTAAACTACCTAGGATCTAACATGCGTGTTCTTGTGGGAATTCATAGAGTGTACCTTACAGAAGCACGTTGTATAAAGAAAAAAGAAGAAAAAGAAAAAACTTTTTATAACTGTCATTTCACCAATGGGAAAACTATAACTGAAGGAAAAAACTTTTAACAGTGGATGATTGGAGGCAACAGGGCCTAGTGACTAGAATTATGATACACTAACAAAAAAGTAGAAACTAAGACAGTGGTGAAAGGTAAGAGAAAGGAGAAGAAAAGTGGTGAAAAGGGGAG
>NC_134783.1:12894716-12902216 GCF_046742065.1 Oratosquilla oratoria
GACAAACAAAACATTACACGCCACCTAGGTGGGTGGGGGTTACTGACTTTTATAGAGAAGAGGTGCAGCAACCAATTATATGATGTGTTTCCTGTCCATCCCTTCTGTCCCCTCCCTTCTTCTACTCTCTTTTTTCATTGTTTCTCCTCCACCTTCCCCTTCTTCCTTTGCGTTCCCTTCCCTCCTCCACCTCCTCTCTCCTGCCACCTCCCTTCCTCTCCCTTCCCCTCACTTCAACTCCCTCCTCTCTGCCCCAAAATAACGTAATTCCTCTCTCCCACAAATCCACTACCTGTCCATTTACGAGCAGAGCACAGCTCTCCTACCCTCCCTCCCTCATTCACTCACTCACTCAGCCCTGTGGCGATCACCCTCCAGCATCCCTCCACATGCAATCACTCACACAACCCACCCTCCCTTAACCTGCACTCAGACCATCACTATCCCTCTCTACCTCTACCCATCTCCATTCCTCATTATTCATCCACCGTCCCTCCCTCACCTTTCCTTCATTGTCCTCTTCCTCCAGCTGACTTACACCCTTTCCTTCCTACTTTTTCTTCCCCTTTCTACTTTCCATTCCCGCTCCCCCCCTTTCCTCATTTTTTCATTTTCCTCTACTTTTCCGCTGTCCCCTTCAGCTGTTCTTTGTCAGCAATAACAAGAGAATTCTATCCTTGGGGATCATCTCACACGAAATACAAGGAGTCATAGATAGAGCTAAGAAGATATATGAGTTTGGTATCAGCAAGGAGGGATAGTAGAAGTTAATAGTGATACACACATACACTCACACACACACAAACACACACACACAACACACACACAACACACACACACACACACACACACACAGACACACACACACACACACACACACACACACACACACACACACACACACACACACACACACACACACACACACACACACACACACACACACACACACACACACACACACACACATATATATATATATATATATATATATATATATATATATATATATTTTTATATATATATATATTTATATATATAATATATATATATATATATATATATATACACATATATATATATATATCTATATATACAGTATATATATTTGCAGAAGAAAAACCCTGAACGCGTGATTGTAACTATGCAAAAAAAACCACTAGGCAAATAGCGAAAAGGAGACCAAGCGCTTTCGGCTATTCAGACCTTTTCATTATAAAGAAAAGAAACAAAGTATATATACCAATAGGGTGGGGTAGATCTCTCCTCTTTCACTTGTTACGTCTATATATATATATATATATATATATATACATATATATATATATATATATATACATACGAGTATATATAAATACATATATATATATACACATATATACATACATATATACATATACATATATATATATATATATATATATATATGTATGTATGTGTGTGAAAGACAGCTATTTCCCTTAAGGAAGAGAGCTTAGAGCTCGTATGACCGATCCATGGGTAATGCTGTGACTTTACACGCACACATACACACAACTCCCCGGCAACCAGAGTTGGAGTAACGACTCGAGGCGCAGCGATACTGAAATTATTTCAGTCCTGTAAAGGATTCAAAGCCGGACCGCCGTAGTGACAGTTGGAAACTCTACCAACCGTGCCATCGAGTGTTGGTGTGTGTATTTACATAGTTGTATTTACCTAGTTGTATTTTGCGGGAAGAGGAGCTACGCAAGTGGTGTTCCGCGTTTGTATCTGTGTTTGTATGTGTGTGTGTGTGTGTGTGTGTGTGTGTGTGTGTGTGTGTGTGTGTGTGTGTGTGTGTGTGTGTGTGTGTGTGTGTGTGTGTGTGTGTGTGTGTGTGTGTGTGTGTGTGTGTGTGTGTGTGTGTGTGTGTGTGTGTGTGTGTGTGTGTGTGTGTGTGTGTGTGTGTGTGTGTGATTGTGTTTGTGTGTGTGTGCGTGCGCGCGTGCGTGTGTCTCTCTCTCTCTCTGTGTGTGTGTGTGTGTGTGTGTGTGTGTGTGTGTGTGTGTGTGTGTGTGTGTGTGTGTGTGTGTGTGTGTGTGTGTGTGTGTGTGTGTGTATGTGTGTGTAAGTTTGTGTGTGTTGTTACGGACGGGCTGGTTATGTGAAGAGACGTTACTTGTAACGGATAAGTGCTTAAGAACCAGCTCACTTCTAGAAGTCACAGTAGGACTGAATTATCTGGTCAGGGTCTAAATAATTCGTAAGACTAGAAGTAAAAGTAACAAAGAAGATTCCAGGAAAGGAATATTAAACTAGCGGTAACACTAGTAAACGAAATTATTAATAACATGAAAGTATATCTACAGGCAATAATAAACACAAAAGAGAATGGGCAGTCGGGTCAATGGGACCGTTACATGAATGCAAGAATATGGAAAGTATCGTTCAAATACGAAGCACAAGACACGTATACAATATGGTACTAAGTACAAAGAGGTCCGAACATATGCATCAAAATAAGTAATAAGTACAAATACAAGTATAATGCAATGCAAATGTATATAATGCAAGTAATAGAGGAAAAAAAGGGTAAAAGGGTTATCACTTCACACGAATCGTCTCCTGAGTCCAACCTGCGAGAGGTCTTATCAACAGAGCAATTTGCGAGAAATGACAATATGTAAGTGATTTTCACAGCTTATATACCATTGGACCGGAAGTGGGATACTTCCGGTGAAGGATGCGGGCGAGAGCAGAGGAGGGGGGAGAGCAATTTTTCACATGTCAACTTGGATAGTTTTAAGACTCTCGGCTCGCATGAACAATCTACTTATTGAGTAACTGTCAAATCTGTACGCTCTGAACACCTACTTAGGAACAAACAGCGAGCGCTGAACTACTTCGGAATACTTCGCTTGTCTGTTTGTTCTACTTACATCAAGAGTGCGCACATGATTTTCGGACGTAGGCAAGATTACATACATTGGACGTGCGTTACTACATACATTGTAACAATATAGACAAGAAATATGAACATATTTATACAAAGAACACACAATTCTATGACATAATAATTACATATATGACGTAATATCTAATATTGCGTTACAGTGTGTGTGTGTGTGTGTGTGTGTGTGTGTGTGTGTGTGTGTGTGTGTGTGTGTGTGTGTGTGTGTGTGTGTGTGTGTGTGTGTGTGTGTGTGTGTGTGTGTGTGTGTGTGTGTGTGTGTGTGTGTGTGTGTGTGTGTGTGTGTGTGTGTGTGTGTGTGTGTGTGTGTGTGTGTGTGTGTGTGTGTGTGTGTGTGTGTGTGTGTGTGTGTGTGTGTGTGTGTGTGTGTGTGTGTGTGTGTGTGTGTATGTGTGTGTGTGTGTGTGTGTGTGTATTATGTGTGTGTGTGTGTGTGTGTGTGTGTGTGTGTGTGTGTGTGTGTGTGTGTGTGTGTGTGTGTGTGTGTGTATGTGCGTGTGTGTATGTGTGTGTGTGTGTGTGTGTGTGTGTGTGTGTGTGTGTGTGTGTGTGTGTGTGTGTGTGTGTGTGTGTGTGTGTGTGTGTGTGTGTGTGTGTGTGTGTGTGTGTGTGTGTTTGTGTGTATTTATGTGTGCGTGCATACCAAATCCTAATTGTACCAAATCACCTTATAGGAGGAGTGGCCGAATCAATGCACCCCACCACATCATAAACGTATGAAACACAGTTACTATTCCATTCTGGCAAACTATTGGTTTTCGGTTGATCTATATTCTTTTGTGTTTGAAAAATATTTGAATATAATATAAAGCTCATTAGGGGAACTAATTATAGGTGATTAACTAATCATTCAATGCACAAAAAATTCTTTAAGTTAAAAAAGTTCGTCTGAGGAAAATTGGAAGTAAATTATATGCATTGTTCACTACTTCACTTCCACCATTGTCAGCACCAACATAACTAAAACCACCACCACCACCACCACCACCACCACCACCACCACCACCACCACCACCACCACCACCACCACCACCACCACCACCACCACCACCACCACCACCACCACCACCACCACCACCACCACCACCACCACCACCACCACCACCACCACCACCACCACCACCACCACCACCACCACCACCACCACCACCACCACCACCACCACTAACAACAACAGCAACAACAACAACAACATTAACAACAACAACAACAACAACAATAACAACATCACCAGAGTCACAAATTGAACTATAACCATATCCACAACCACCACTACCACCACACCCATCTCGTGTTTTAACATGGTTTGCTTGGGTACAAAGCCAGATACACTTCCCCAAGAAATGTCCCCCTCCACTTTCTCCCTGCGGTGATCAAATCTAGTAAAAAATGACATTGAGAATTATCGAGAATTGGCTCGAGAGCAAGGTCGCCTTCGAAGGAGGTGGGAGGGAGGTAGGAGAGGGGGGGGGGGGAGGAAGGGGTGGTGGTTAGTAAAGATATAGAAGATACTGGATGGGGCATACGAGATCAAACAGATGCATTTTTTCAGCAATAACCAGCGCTTCTTTCCTTGGGGGTAATATCGCCCCGAAGAATCTGAGTCGTACATACATACATATACCAAAGGTTTTCCCCTTTACACGGAAGGTAGCCAAAAAGAAAAAGGCATAGAAACCACTCCCACCCATTCCATTCCCTATATATTCCACTCCCCTCCACCCTCCTCCCTCCCTCTTATCTTGGCACCTCCTGGATGACGGGTCATCCTTGCATCCTGTCCAATGCCCTGGGTCAGAAGCAGTGCCCCAAGACACAGGACATCCTCAGCAAGGCCGCTTCATAAATTCGGCGACCCTCCATCTCCGTCCCCTCATGCAGAAAAGGAGAAGATGGGGAGAAATCCCTTCGGGCTACGTCAATTTTTTTCCTCATACATACTTCCTCACCCCCCATCCCCCACCCAGTCCCCCTCATGCATCGCAGAATCATCCATACACAACCCTTCTCCATTCACCCCTATCTTCTGTCCTCTCCCGTCCTTCCTCAACAGGCATTCTTCTCTTTTGTAATGCCCCTTTCATCCCATCCATTCATCTCATCCTAGGACGCCCCCTCATATTCACTCCTTCCACCTCTGCCTTCCAGACCTCTTTTACTAATCTTTCTTCACTCCTTCTTTCGATGTGTCCAAACCATCCTAATACTCTTTCATCAACCCTATCTCCCAACTCCCTTTCCACCCCTGTTCTCCTCCTCACCTCCTCATTTCTCACTCTATCTAGCCTAGTAACCCCTATCATACTTCTCACACATTTCATCTCAAACACATTTAAACTCCTCTCTTCCTCTCTTATATTCCATGTTTCGTAAAGATAGTAAAGTAGGAGGGAAGATGTAGAGGGAGGAGGAAGAAGAATGAAGCAGTGAAGGTGGCTGATAGAGGGAGAGGAAGGAAGGAAGGAAGAGAGGGAGGTAGAAAGGAAGAGAGGATGGAGGAGGAAGCTAGGGAGGAAGGAAGAGAGGGAGAGAGAGGGATTATGAGGGAGGGAAGGAGAGAAGGCAGGAAGGTTTAGAAGGTAAAAAAAGAAAAAAGCGAAGAAGGAAGGAAGGAAGAAAAAGGGAAGAGAACGAGGAAAGGTAGATGAGAGGTATGGAAGGGAAAGGGGAGGGAACGTGGGAAGGTAGATGGGAGATGTGAAAGGAATCTGAGGGATTAAAGGGAGTGGAAGGATATGAAGATTGATGGGACGTTAAGTTGAATCTATTTTCAGCATTACAGGATGAGACTTTAGGTCAAAGTTATATTCTAACATATTTTCATTTTTGGGTAATATTTGTATTTCCCCCCAAACTTCAGTTCACCATAACGAATATAGAAAATATTTGTTTCTCCAGATAGGTAGGCGGACTATATATACATTTCTATAAAAAAAAAAGTCCAATTTTGGGTGCTGAAAGAGAAATAATATTTTTCTTCTACTATAGTTAGTCTTCCAATCAGTACTTCTGTTACTCATCCATCCAAAATATTTTCATGTTTCTGTCAATCTGTCTGGTTGTACATCTATCTATCATGAATATGCGTAACTTCAAATCTATCCATTTTTATGTGTCTGTCTTATAAACATAGCTATCATGCTTTGGGCGCACTTTTGAAATTACCTTTTCATCTGTCTGCTTGCCTTTCGGTTTTTAGTCTGTCATTCTATATGCTTCTTTATATAGTATCTTTCTGAATGGCTGCCTTTCTCTATATTTCTATTTCTCTGTGCATCCCTTGATTATACACGTGTACACGCCATGTGTACACGTGTACACGTCATGTGTACACGCAAGCATACACATGAATGTCCAAACAATTAGAAATAGTAACATATACGCCGGTAAATACATTAACACTCGCATGAACAAATGTGGCAGCACATGAGCAAATAATGACGAAACAGCAGCTAGGACGAATACGGTTACAAGGATGAGGACAAGGATGAGATCTAGAACAACGAGATAGCTGAGATATGCAATAAAGGCGAAGACAAAGACGTCAACGACGAGAAGACGACGACTACGAAGACATGAATGACAACAACGATGAGGAAGCCAAGGAGGATGAGGACGACAATAAGGACAAGAAAGACGATGAGGACAGCAGTGAAGGACAATTCCATTCTACCCTCTTTCATTTTACACATTATATTGTGTCAAATAAATGTTTTTTATTGAGCTGAGAGCAAAAAAAAAAAAAAAAAAAAAAAATCCTAACGACAACATTAGGTTTACCTGTGTGTGGTAATATCTTTCGTTCGTGTACTCCATAAAGACGTACAGGAATGCACATAAATTTTTAGGCATAGTACAGCCCAGCTGTTACGTGAATACGTTTAAGTTTATTGCCTCATATATTCCTCACAAGGAATATATTAACAGAGCTCTTATGCAGTATTATCATAAACTTAATAATATACATTGAATGTCATTTTGTTTGTGTCCTTAAGAGATATCTTTATGTCCCAAATATATACAATACTTCATATATTGACTAAGTGAGTAGTTAACGCCCCAGTAATTTCCTCAGAACAAATATGACAAAATGACCCATATGCACATTTATCAGAAGGGCGTTAATGTTAACTCGAATTTATTCTTTGTATTTCTTCATATAGAGTACTATGTTTATTCAACGTATGAATATACAGCTCGTATCTTGGATTAGAAATGTGAAGTGAGAACAAGAGAGTGTTAAGTGAATTGTTAGTCTAGAACAGAGGTGGGGAACCTGCGAACTTCCGGGCCATCAAGTGCGGCCTTCTGCGGGCTTCCGGGCCATCAAGTGCGGCCTTCTGCGGCCTTTGATACATATATTATTTTTTTTTAAAAGACCTTGAATATTTTTTAAGTCTGAAATCATTATACACCTGAAACTTATAATATACTCCACACACATAGGGAGGGGGGTTAAAAACTTACACCGTCCCCTAAAAAGGGATAAAATAATATTAATAAAAAAAAATAATAATTTGTTCAGTGCGGCCTCTATGTGGGACGATGAATTGTAAGGTGGCCTTCAT
>NC_134783.1:12912216-12914716 GCF_046742065.1 Oratosquilla oratoria
ACCATCATAATACCAATTCATCTCTCCTTATCAGATGAATGTAACTACACACGTCCAGATTCAGGGAAGCTTCCATTAGATATTAAACTTGGTAGCAAGGCATGGGGGTCTTACTGGTATCCTTCGTAGAGGCAGGTATTAAGCTCAGTAACAAGGGCTGGATGGTACCCTCCTCATATGCAGGCTCTCCACTCACGCAGCTATGAAATTATCTGTGGCACATACGCCTGAGTCCGGGGGAATCTCCTTAGTGTGTCATTCAATTAGCAAGCTCCATGTCTTGCTCCGCCTTCTCCCCTTGCTAACTTGTTTCAGTTTCTCGTAACTAGATTGTTCTATCTATTGAACTGAGGCCTAGTGTAGGCCTTATGGTCTCTTGGTTCTTAATCCGCTGGGATGTTCTGTTTAATAGGATAATTTGTTTAATGGTTTTACCGAGCTATCCTATTTAGTAGATTGTCCTATTGACCGGAATGTATCATCTACTGGACTGTTCTACTTACACGACTCTTATCTACCATACTATTGGGCTTAGTAAACTATTTTCTTGACACTTGTGTTCTTTACTGATCTCTTCCCCTCACTAGTTTATTCTATTTACAAGATTATAATTTCTTTCTGGGATTTATTTTTATTGGATTATTATGGTCACTGGACATATCCCCATAAAGAGAAATTACTATTCTTCTTACCAGATTAAAATTTTCTAACTGAATTTGATATCAATCTTGTTACTAACTTGTCTGGTCTTTTATGGTTGCTGGACTCTCCACAAGGAGAAGTTACTGTTCTTCTTACCAAATTATCATCCAGGAGGTGCCAAGATAAGAAGGAGGGAGGGAGGAGGATGGAGGGGAGTGGAATATATAGGAAATGGAATGGGTGGGCGTGGTTTCTATGCCTTTTTCTTTTTGGCTACCCCCCCGTGTAGGGGGAAAAATCCTTTGGTATATGTATGTATGCTTACCAAATGAAAAAAATCTAACTAAATCTTATATTAATCTGGTTACTAACTTAACTGGATTATTATGTATGCACTTAAAATCTCTGTAATATCAACCTGGTGAATATATCTGACTATTCTCTTTATTGAACGATTTCAGTAGATATCTATACTTGATGGAACACGAGAACATATGAATGAATGAGACTGCAAGAGACCATAAGGCCTCCACTAGGCAGTTCCATGTTCATTACCATTTATCATCCCCATTCGTAAAGTTATCTAACCTCCTCTTAAAACAACCTATATAGGAAACTATTATGAACTCAGTGTTATTGAGCTTCAAGATTAGATATATTTACCAAAAAAAATTTGCTGGGTATTTTCTCGTGGTTTTTACCAAATAAAGAAATGTCCTGATAACTCACCTTTGATTTATTCATACTCGAATAACAGTAAGATAAAACAGACATTATCTCCATCTCTATTCTTGTCCATGAGAAAATGATCATAATAAATTTCTGATAACTCACCTTTGATTTAATCATACTCGAATAACAGTAAAATAAAACAGACATTATCTCCATCTCTATTCTTGTCCATGAGAAAATTATCATAATAAATTTCTTTGATTATAATACTTTAAGAATCGTTGTCTAATTTTAGAAAACGCGGTAGATGAGCCGATTAGAATGTCATCTTTGGAAATAGCCAGTCAGAGGAAGGTGGTGCGAAATCCAATCAACGCGTGGCAGCAGTAAATATATATGGTCTTGTTTACCTGACATCCACGTCTTCTTTGTGGTAAAACACAGAACCTCATACATAAAAATGAACCTTATACCCTAATTGGATAAATTGTATATTCCATGGCACGATGGATATTATTTTCACCTTTTCTTGCTGATTCTATCTCACCAACAGCGTGAGATTCAGCACACGATTGCATAGCCTCGTATATGACATACACCCCAAGTGTAATACTGCAGTCATCACACAATGTGGTCCTAGCCATGAACGCGAGATTCCATTATCATATATAATGTCCCCCACGTTTAAACCTTATTTACATCCTCCTCTCTATCTCCCCGCCTCCTTGTAACGTGCATTCCCGCTGGGATTCTCCATTCTGCCTTACCTCTCCTATCTCCTCAACATATAAATCTTGCCTCTTTTGCTTTTGTTTTCTTCATCCCTCATTACGCCTTTTCTCACTTTTCTTAGTTCCATTCTACCTACTAGCGCTGATTGTCGTGTATTTAATTCTCCGTAAGGTATGTTATACAAATTCATATTGATATACATACCTCGTATACATATACCTATATATATATATATATATATATATATATATATATATATATATACATATATACATACATATACCAAAGGCTTTTTCCCCTTACAAGGGAGGTAAACAAAACACAAAGGCATAAAAACTATCCCTATCCATTCCATCCCTAATACACTCCCCTCCCCTCCACCCTCTCCCTCCCTCTTATCTTGGCACCTCCTGGATGACGGGTCATCCCTGTATCTTGCCCACTGCCCTGGATC
>NC_134783.1:12917216-12937216 GCF_046742065.1 Oratosquilla oratoria
CTCCTTTCTTCTTTTCCATGTTTTCTTCAGTTGTACCTTCTAATTGTCTTCCACTTCCTGTCTTCGCTTTCTTTCTTTCTTCTTCTTCTTCGCCCTTTGTTTTCTCAGCTTCCAGCGACTCGTAGAACTTCTCTGCCTCTTCATTTACGTTTTTCTTGTTATCTGTTCTATGCATACCCTTTTCTTGTATTTCCTTTGTTATCTTTACCCTCTTCCTCTTCCTTCTATTTAATCTGATTCGTCTACCTTCGACATTTCTATTTATTATGCCTCTTAGTATCCCCTAAATACTCTATATCTTCAAGCTCCTCTACCTCTTCTGTTTCTTCTGAATTTCTATCTTAATATAGTTCCTCTACTTCTTCGGTTCCTACCATTCATGTCACTTTACCTACTTACCTACTTGGCTCTTCTTCTTCCCCTTCCTCTGCTTTCTCCACCTACCCTACTTCTTCTACCTCATCTGTCGCCCCTAATATCTCTGCCTTTTCTGTTTGCTGTGCCTCCTATGCCTCGTATAGGTCTTCTTCTTCCTCCTCCCTTTCTACCCTCCCTCCTTTACCTCGCCTACCCTCGTCGCCTCCTATATTCCACTTTCTCATCAATTCTCTCTTCCTCTTCTGTTTCCTTACCTTCTTTGTCTATTTTAACCTCCTCTACCTAACTCTACCTCCTCTACCTCCTTTACTTTCCTTGTCTTGCATACCTCCTCTGCCTCCTTTCCTACCTCTGTTTGCCAAGAGGTCTCTTTCTGGGAATGATGCTCCATTTGTGTTTTCGTCGTATCATTTTTTTTTTCATTTCTTATCATTATTCATTTATTTATTTTTGTCTTGTTTACCCAGAATCTTGACATGGTGGAGCTTTAGGTTACATTACTGTTGGTCCTCAGTGGAAGGTCACATTAGCCATCTTCATTTATCTTCTTCTTATCTCATTATTTCCCTTTCTCTCCTTGTTCTTATTCTTTTATTTTCTTAGTTATTCTGTTCTTCTTCTACCCTTTCCATTCCTTTTTTTTATTCTTTCTGTTTTCGTTCTCTGTTCACTCCTCCTTTATTCACCACATTATTTTTCTCCGGCTTTCCATTTCTCCCTATTTTTGTTCCTTCTTTTATTTCTCTTCCTTTATTCTTTGTCTTTCTTGCCTCCGTTTCTCCCTCTTTCTCCTTTTTTCTTTAACTCTGTTGGTCATTCTTTCTTTCCCTTTTTCATCCCTCCTTCCTTCCCAGTATCATTTTTTAGCCCCCTGGCTTCTTTCCTTTCATCCAAAACATTACGTCACTGTTTCTTAAACTGCTAATTACTGTCTCGATAAGTTTTATTTCCGCATGCTCTGCTTCTCCTTCATTTCCTTCTCCCTACTCTTCTTTTCCCATTCTTTTTTTCTTTTACTCCCTTATCTTAATTTCTTTTTCTTTTACTTTCCCCTCCCGTTATCCTCTTTCCTTTTGCTTCCTTCATTTTCTTCCTATTTCCTCTTTTTTTTCTTTTCTTTTCCCTTTTCTTCTTTCTATCCCTCTCTTCTCTTATATTTTCCCATATCCTTTCCAACCTTCTCCTATTCTCATTCTTCCAATTCTCCTTTCTTACTGCGTACATCTTCTTGTCATTTTGCCTTTCCTCCTTCTCATCTATTTTCTTCCACCCACCTATTCTACCTCTCTCCTTAGTTCTCTTCCTCTCCCTTTTCGTCTTCTCCAATCTCCTCTTGTTTCTCCTTCCTCCGCCTCTTTTTCCCCATTTTCTCTCCTCTTTTTATTTCTTCCTCTCGCTCTTCCTCTTCTCCCTCTTCTCTTTGTCATCTCCACACTCCTCATATTATTCTTCCTCCTCTCTCTCCTCCTCTTTCCTCTCTTTCTCTTCTCCTTATTCCTCTCCTCACTGTTCCTTTTCTCATTCCTCTGTTCTCCCCCCTCTTCTCCCTTCCGTTGTCATTTCTCCTCCTCCTCTTCCTTCTCCTCCACTCCGTCATGTTTATGCTTTCTCTTATTTCTTTTCTTCTTCCTTTCTTCTCCTCTTCCTACTCCTCCTCTTCTTCATCCTCCTGTTCTCCCTTCTTTTATTCTTCTACCTCACTTTCCTCTTCTTTCTTTTTTTTACTCCTATCCTATTCTCTCCTCTCCTTCCTCCTATTCTCCTTCCCCTCATCCTCTCTTTGTCCTCCTCCTCGTCCTCCTCTGTCCTCCTCCTCGTCCTCCTCGCCCCTCCATGGAGACCTTCCCTCCAGCCTCCGTCTCCAGGTGGTCTTCACAACCGTCTTCTTTCTTTGTGATATTCCCTCATGCGCAATTAGGTCGTTTTTCCCGAGTCGGTGGCTGACGTCTTGGTCTTTAAGGTAGTCTTGGTGGAGGTTCCCAGTTTGGTGTGGGTTTTGTCCAGTTCCTAGATGAGGGCATTGCGTTACAGACTAGATCTACATTTTTACAGGTATTTTTACTGAAAACAAATTACAGATATCGCGTTTTTTTTAGTATATACATTTTTGTACTATTGATGATATTAAAACTTTATCCATGTTATGTAAGATATATACATAAACATAAATATTTATGCATCTGTGTGTACGTCTGTATATATGTAAGTATGTTTGCATATATGTCTGTATGTGTAAGTGTGGATGTATGTTTCTATATGCGTTCGTGTATGTGTGTGGGTGTGTGCGTGTATATAAGAATTTGTATATATACATATATATATATATATACATATATATATATATGTATATACATATATATATGTATACATATATATATATATATATATGTATACATATATATATATATATATACATATATATGTAAATACATATATACATATATATATTCTGGTTGAAATCAACTGCACTAGTTGCTTTAACAATCTTCAAGACTGTATTCTTTAATTTGGAGAATACTTTCCCAATAGGAAAGTATTCTCCAAATTAAAGAATACAATCTTGAAGATTGTTAAAGCAACTAGTGCTTTTGATTTCAACCAAAATTGCCTTAGAGAAAACCTGTGCCCCAGAAACATATATGTATATACATATATATATATATATGTATATATATATATATATATATATATATATATATATATATATATATATATATACAGTATATACACGTACCCTCATACATAAAAAAGACGACCTGTATCCACGACCTCCTCCCTTTGCCCTTTCCACCTTGCCTCTCTACTTTTGGGAAGCCATCCAAAATCAACACCAAGGTAGAACCTTTCTTACACAGCAAGACAATATCAACCAACTCGAGACTTCTCTCAGGGAAGATCTTAATGAGGAGGTAAGGGCGAACTACATACAGTACAGTATACTGTTGAAGGCGTCCCCGAGTGTTTTGATTCTCGTTCTTATTCTTGTCAGCTTTATTATGAATATTCACAGGGCCTCTTCATTTTTCTTACGTAATGTGCCATTGTTATGTTTGCTCTGAAACGTCAACTCTTGAGCGACTTATGAAAAGCCGTTTCGTGTATTCATGAGGACATTTTGTCAAGTATTTATATATGCATATATATATATATATATATATATATATATATGTATATATATATATATATATATATAATGTGTGTGTGTGTGTGTGTGTGTGTGTGTGTGTGTGTGTGTGTGTGTGTGTGTGTGTGTGTGTGTGTAAATATATATGTATACACACACACACACACAAACACACACACATACACACACACACACACACACACACACACACACACACACACACACACACACACACACACACACACACACACACACACACACACACACACGACTCGATGGCTCGGTTGGTAGAGTTCACGGCTGCCACAACGGAGATCCTGGTTCAAATACCGCCCAGGGCTGAATTAATTTCTGTATCGTTGCGCTGCGAGTCGTTACTCCATCTCTCGTGGGCCGGGAGTTGGGGGTGCGTATGCGTGTAAGGTCACAGCATTACCCATAGATCGGTTATATATGAGCTCTGAGCTCTTTTCCGGGAAGTAAATAGCTGTCGATCACGAGTTCAACACGTGATCGAAGACCATGGTGAATGAAACACACAGTATGGGAAACTATGTTTATGTATTAGTCTATTAGGCTTTTGTGCACTGTATATATCGATTTCATTATTGAATTATTCATTTATTTTCATTCATATATCAAGTACTCTAATAAATATAATTAATTTAGTTATCCTTTTCTTTCTCTAACTATCCAGACTCTGATTATAATCCAGGTCTTCATCTATAGCTAAATGAAATATTCTAGCCTCTGCTAAAACAAATAGTTAAACTGATACAGGACCAAAACGAGTTACTCCTATTATCTAAGTGCCATTACAACATACATTACTTTGATTTCATCTAATTCCTAACCTTGTATCACGTTTCCATTATAGTCTTTCCGTAGGATCACATTCTTCCATCTCTTTTTTTTTCCATAGCTCTCGTTGCCTCTCATCACAACTGCATTACTTCCTCTTATTCTTCCTCTTCCTCCTCCTTCTGAGCAATTAGGCCCTCACCTCCTCTTCCTCTTCCTACTCCTTTTTCCGTCATCACAACATCTTCCTTGGTGATGACGTCATTAGCTTTCTTCCGACGCGATTGTGTCATTACGATGCCTCGGCTCGTGATTGCGTCATAACTTTGTCTTCCCACATGATTACGTCATTATCACGGCTTTCTTCGTGATTACACAGTTAATTTGCCCTTCCTCATGAGCAGGTCATACCCCCACCCCTCATACACACACTTTCTTTTTAATATGCAGCAAATTGAGTGAAAAAATGCCCCCCAGAAACTGGGCTTGGAAAATACCAAGGAAGAAAACATTTTGTAATCATGACGAATCTTCGTGGGTAAGCCAAGCCACACACCACTAACTTAACTCCTCGATGCCTTATTGGTGGGTATAAAAAAAAAAAAAATGCTTTTGATTGGTGAAGTAATGGAAGGCATTTCCTACATCCTCCACAGACGAGTATTCTACCCTTTGTCCACCAACCAGATGATCCAAAATGGGAAGGTGGGGCTTAGATACCAAGATATTTTAGATTTAGTTTAGAAATATATTTTTTTTATTTCTTGAATAATGAGACACTCAGATGGACGTTTCTATATGATGGTATCTTCATAGAACTGTTTCCTGTACTTCTACTATAACACGTGAAGAGTGTATAGAAAAATATGAAAAATATATAAATACTTATGCTACTTTTAAGTCACCGTTTTAGAAATCTGCCCTGGCTGTTAGCAAGTAGAAATGGAAATAATTGCTCATAATATTGATATTTGTGAATCGCATATAAAAAATATATATATATTTTATTGATTGAAAAATTAATAAAAATAATTATAAAAATATGTGGTAATACAATGCAAATTATAAATTGTCACGTGGGTCACGTGACGAGACTTGGAAGGCTGTCGGCGCGGAAGCCTCATCATCCACTGATCACGTGATACGTGATTTGGCCGAAACGAAGCAAGGAGTGGAGGTGACCCAGCACACCTGGCCGGCCGAAATCGTGGCGTGAGGTCAGGCTTGGCTCAGTGTTGCCAACTGTCCCTACGAGGTATCTGCTGTGCGCATGCGCACAGCCATACCCACCCACTCTCCCTCACCCTCCCGGATGTATAAGAGGGCACCCGGGACAGTAGGACACACCTTACGGCCGCCTGCCGTTGAGGGCGGACCCCCCCCCCTCCCCTCCCAGTTCCACGGAGGGAGGGCGCCGGGACAAAAGGAGTCCACGAGGGACCAGGAGACACGCTACTACGGCCGCCTGCCGTTGAGGGCGGACCCCCCCCTCCCCTCCCAGTTCCACGGAGGGAGGGCGCCGGGACAAAAGGAGTCCACGAGGGACCAGGAGACACACTACTACGGCCGCCTGCCGTTGAGGGCGGACCCCCCCCCCTCCCCTCCCAGTTCCACGGAGGGAGGCCCCGGGACAGAAGGAGACCAGAGCTGTAGGACACAGAAGGAGACGCGCGCCCGTCCTTAGGACACTATTGGGGACCCGTCCGCGGAGATTGGACTCTTCGGCCTCGCGCTGCAGAGCCGAGGAGTGGTAGTATACATTTTGTTCTTATATATATATATATATCACACAGGTGATATATATTTTATGTGTTTCAGATGGTTTAGTTGTGCTCTTGTTATCCAATAAAAACACGTGTTGTGTTACCTTTGTGTTTCTTTTCTCTCACGCCCAATTCTCAATAATACCGAGTATATACGAAAATTTGTACCCCCCTGACATTGGCGCGTCGAACAGGGACTCGGTTGAGAAAGAGAGATAGAAACACAAGGTGCTGGTCCACAGCAATTGGATCCAACCCGAGCAGTCAGTGTGTTTAGTTTTTCTCAGTTAGAGAGAGAGCTGTAGAGAGGGTGACTAGGTTTTAGCTAGTTAGAGCTAGAGTGAGCCGGTTTAGCAAGGTAGGGTGAATTGACCCTCCGTTCGTGTCCCGCGAGCCGAGAAAGGAATTCCGGCCGTGGATCAGGTTAGCGGAACCAGAGAAGTTCCAGATAGGAGTGTTTGTTCCAGTGCTTCAGTTAGAGAGATAGGTAGTTTTTTTTTTCTAGCCAGAGATAGGAGTGTGCCTAGTTTTTCAGCTAGCGTGAGCTGTAGGAGTAGTTTCAGCTAGCGTGAGCCGTAGGCAATTCAGAATGTAGCATGAGCTAGCGTGAGCCGTAGGCAAATCAGAGCTGTAGGAATGTGTGTAGAACAAATACTGCTGTATCTTTTTGTCCCCAGATCCGGAGGAAGGAGACATCGTTTTTTTTTTATACAGTCACGTCTACATACACACACACACGCACAGACATTCGACACTTGTATGTCATGCCATATTGGTCACATTAGCCACAGCTTCTCGATCTTCCATCGGAGTTTTCCCTCAAGGAAAAAGAAAGATCCTGAGGTTTTTCGCTCATCCGGAAGATCGAGGTAGCAAGGCTAATAGGCACATTTACAACTCGCGACCCGCGTCGCGAGTTGTCCCCTTTCATTGGAGGACTGTCACGTGGGTCACGTGACGAGACTTGGGCGCGGAAGCCTCATCATCCACTGATCACGTGATACGTGATTTGGCCGAAACGAAGCAAGGAGTGGAGGTGACCCAGCACACCTGGCCGGCCGAAATCGTGGCGTGAGGTCAGGCTTGGCTCAGTGTTGCCAACTGTCCCTACGAGGTATCTGCTGTGCGCATGCGCACAGCCATACCCACCCACTCTCCCTCACCCTCCCGGATGTATAAGAGGGCACCCGGGACAGTAGGACACACCTTACGGCCGCCTGCCGTTGAGGGCGGACCCCCCCCCTCCCCTCCCAGTTCCACGGAGGGAGGGCGCCGGGACAAAAGGAGTCCACGAGGGACCAGGAGACACGCTACTACGGCCGCCTGCCGTTGAGGGCGGACCCCCCCCCCTCCCCTCCCAGTTCCACGGAGGGAGGGCGCCGGGACAAAAGGAGTCCACGAGGGACCAGGAGACACACTACTACGGCCGCCTGCCGTTGAGGGCGGACCCCCCCCCCTCCCCTCCCAGTTCCACGGAGGGAGGCCCCGGGACAGAAGGAGACCAGAGCTGTAGGACACAGAAGGAGACGCGCGCCCGTCCTTAGGACACTATTGGGGACCCGTCCGCGGAGATTGGACTCTTCGGCCTCGCGCTGCAGAGCCGAGGAGTGGTAGTATACATTTTGTTCTTATATATATATATATATATATCACACAGGTGATATATATTTTATGTGTTTCAGATGGTTTAGTTGTGCTCTTGTTATCCAATAAAAACACGTGTTGTGTTACCTTTGTGTTTCTTTTCTCTCACGCCCAATTCTCAATAATACCGAGTATATACGAAAATTTGTACCCCCCTGACATAAATAATGTCGAGAAAATGCTATAAGTATCACTTTCTGTAACTCTATCCTAGGCTTTTAAAATATTTTTAATATTTATTATCTAAATTCACTCTTTCATATCTACTAATGTATACCAATGAGCCGTTCAAAATGTGTGATTATTTGACTCCAAAGACTTAGTAACATGAAAAATATCACACACACAAACACACACACACACACACACACACACACACACACACACACACACACACACACACACACACACACACACACACACACACACACACACACACACACACACACACACACACACACACACACACACACACACACACACACACACACACACACACACACACACACACACACACACACTGTGCCACCGACTCGGTGGCACTGTTGGTAGAGCGCTGAACTGGGAAGTAGAAGTGCTCCCAGTACCCAGTTCGAATCCTGCCCAGGGCCGAAATTATTTCGGTATCCCTGTGCCTCGGGTCGTTACTCTGACTCTCGTGGGCGGGGAGTTGGGTGTGTGTGTGTGTGCAAGGTCATAGCATTACCCATAGATCGGACCTACGAGCTCTGAGCTCTCTTCCAGGAGGGAAATAGCTGTCGATCACGAGTCCAACACGTGATCCAAAGACCAAGTGAATACACACACACACACACACACACACACACACACACACACACACACACACACACACACACACACACACACACACACACACACACACACACACACACACACACACACACACACACACATACAATCTTCAATATGAATATATAATTACCAGTGATATCCTGCGATCATACATGGATTTAAAATGAGATGTTTTAATTAAGGATTAAGAGATAGGACCTGGCGAACGTAGATCTCTTCTTGTACACTACAGTTAAATAAACACATCACACATAAACACACATACACGTAAGCACACACCACACACACACACACACACACACACACACACATACACAAGCACACACACACAAATTCATGTACACATGACTTGAAAACCAAATGTTCATAATTTTCTGCTTATCTTTCACTTTTTTTTCATGAGATACCACTACTTAGATGAAAAAAGTCGTCCATCTTAATTACTTTCTGTTTTGGTTTGAAAATGGCAAAATTCCAGATATTATCATGACTAGAGATTATTATTTTCTTGAGTACTGAGATCCGGAATGATATATTTGATAAAAAATATATATATATACAAAGTGTACTGGTGCCGTAATCAGTAATATGCTGGTCTTGCAATCGCTTAGTTGTAGTTTCGAATTCCACACTCCTCTTCGATTCCCAGAAGTGACTGTTAACTGCCTCAGCAGACCTAACTTATAAACAGGGCAAATGTGATAGTGCTGGTAACAGCTACTCAGAGCCTCCTGGCGTAATCTCTTCATAGTCTTCTTCTTTCGTCTTCTTCTTTTACTTCTTCTTCTTCTTTTTTCTTTTCTTTTGGGTGTTGTTGTTGTTTTTTCTTCTTCTGCTTCTTCTTCATGTTCACTGCCTTGCATAACAAAAAA
Organism: Oratosquilla oratoria; assembly: GCF_046742065.1. Classification (NCBI taxonomy): domain Eukaryota; kingdom Metazoa; phylum Arthropoda; class Malacostraca; order Stomatopoda; family Squillidae; genus Oratosquilla; species Oratosquilla oratoria. Next base: position 12,926,612 of record NC_134783.1, read on the forward strand.
TGTTCATGTCAACCTATTCCATTTCTTTTCATGTTTTGATACAATGTCTTATTCATTCTCTAAATCCTTTCAGAACGAGATCATTCTCATCTGAATATCATCGTAAAACATTAGCTTAAAAAAAGTTTCATTAACACCAATAACCAACCCATCTTTCCTTGAGACATTGCACCGAAGAGATAGTCATAGATACGGTACAAGAAATTTCTAAGGCGAGCATCAAAAATAAGGGAAAGGATTTTTTTTTTTTTTTTTTTTTTTGTAATTCTGGATTTTAGGGGTGCTACTAAAGTTCATAATGTCTCTTTGATATTTTCAAAGTAGTCAGCTATGGCCTTGTTTTCAGCCGAATAAAATTGCCTTTACATGTATTAACATGTAAAAGATACCATCACAGTGAATTAGTTAACGTCTGATTTTACAAACTCAGAAGTTATATCCCATTTCTTCCCTTCTGTCTCCTCTCCTGTCGTCATAATATCTTTGATACCTCTCTTCTTCCTTCACCTTTGTCCTTGTCTCCAGATCTCCCTTATCTCAAGTCTCTTCATATTTTGTCTTTCTCCCCAAATCTCTCTTACCCCATCTCGTCATCTCTCCTGTTTCCTTTCTTCTTGTGAACTCGTGGTTGGATTCAAGTGGCTGAGCGTCTCCAGGAGCTCTGGGAGATCGGTAGAAGAGTCTGAGCCCCGGCCCCTGAAATGGAGTGGAGTTAAGTTTTCCGTTGCTAGGTGATGTGTATTGTGAAGGGTGCCTAAGTACGAGGGGCGATGAAGGGCTGGTTCTGGGGTACGGGGGTTGAGGTATGCTGTCCAGTAACAACAAGCACTTCTACACTTGCGGACACTCTTCCTTCAGTAACAAGAAAATGCTGAGTGACTTGGTCCTTGGGGATGTTACTTGAATCCCTAAAATAGTGATTGTTTAAAACATACTCCTCAAAAAAGCGTACGGGTAAAAAGGAATGAAAAATATGGAGAAAAGGAGAAAGGCAAGGAGTATAAGTAGAAAGTGGATGAGCAGGAGGCAAGAAGGGTAAAAAGAGACAGTGAGGATGAGGATGAGAGGAACCAGAAGATAAGAGGGGCAAAAGAGGGATAAAGGGAAGGTGCGGTTGGTAAGAGAAGGAAGGAGAGGAGGAAGAAAAGAGAAGGAAAGGAGGAAAGGGGCCAAGAGGAGAGGAGTAGATTAAGGAAAGGAATGAAGCAAGGGGAGATGAAGGAGTGAGAGGAGGATAAGGGAAGAAAAACTGGGGGAGGGAATAGAGTGGACTGGTCAGGATATAAGGAAGTGAAGGCATATTGGTGGACATATACAGAAAGGATATATATATATATATATATATATATATATATATATATATATATATAAATATATATATATATATATATATATATATATATATATATATATTTGTGAAATTGAAAAGACAAGTGTCATAGTTTGAGAAGGTAAGCATATATATATATATTTTTTTGTTTATGAATGTTATTCATATGAGTAAACGAGAAACAAGAATAGCAAGAACAAGAACAAGAACAAGAACAAGAACAAGAACAAGAACAAGAACAAGAACAAGAACAACAACAACAACAACAACAACAACAACAACAACAACAACAACAACGACGACGACGACGACGACGACGACGACGACGACGACAACGACGACGACGACGTCGTCGACGACGACGACGACGACGACGACGACGACGACGACGACAACAACAACAACAACAACAACAACAACAACAACAACAACAACAACAACAACAACAACAACAACTGAATGACAGTTTTCATTTATTTTTGGTTCTTATCAATGTCTATTGAGTGAGATAGATGAAACAATAGGATCCACATGTTAGGTGACACATATTGATCTGTGTGATTGTGTGTGTGTATATATATATATATATATATATATATATATATATATATACATATATGTATATATATACATATGTATATAAATATATATATATATATATATATATATGTACATATATATATATGTATATATATAAATTATATATATATATATATATATATTTATACTTATATTATATATATATGTATATATATACATATATATGTATATATATATATATATATATGTGTGTGTGTGTGTGTGTGTGTGTGTGTGTGTGTGTGTGTGTGTGTGTGTGTGTGTGTGTGTGTGTGTGTGTGTGTGTGTGTGTGTGTGTGTGTGTGTGTGTGTGTGTGTGTGTGTGTGTGTGTGTGTGTGTGTGTGTTTTACGTGATTGTATTAACTTAATCGTAGTATTCAAGAAAGCAATAACGCTCGAGTGTTTCCGTTTCTTAGACTCCAATTCATCATACCTAGCTTCAAATCTATATATGGTTCCAACTTGTTCTATAATTATAATTTACAATTAAAAATTCTATATTTGAATTCATGTATTATTCCAACTTGTTGAAAATCGACTTTTAAGGTATTCCAACTATCCATACGTTAGTATGGAAAACTTTATTTCTTCAAATCCTTTGTATATGTAGTCTTTATTAATCAATGTGTGTATGTATGAGTCTTTGTTTATGTGTGTGTGTTTGTGTTTGTGTATGTGTGTGTGTATGCATTTGCCTAGTTGTATTTTATAGAATAGGAGCAACGTTCGGTGAGTCCCGTCTCCTACTGTACATTTTATCATACCTAGCCTCAAAATCTGGTATATACATATATGTATATATGTATATGTATATATATATATATATATATATGTTGTTACATCTGCGATGTATACTTGCCAAATATGTAATTGTTATAATTTCGAGGAAATGTCATGTTACGTGTGTTGTATTGTGCTGCTTTGGTTATGTCCAAATATGTCACCGTAAGGTATTTTCTTTATGTATTGTATGTATTTATTAATGTAACTATGGTATTAGTTTATAATGATATTGATTGTTTTTTGGTAATATGTTGATTATTCAAGTGTCCATTGCGCAGGCGTCTCTGCTACGTCACAGGCCGTGACGTAAAAATATTTCGTTTGTATTTCCCGCTTAAACAATGTAGGCTCGTCAGGCTAGGTAAATCCCGCCCCCCTTGTAGTATCCAACGAGTCTATACGATTGTCCAGACCCTGCTTAAACCTACTACACGGGTCAGATTCAAAATGCCAGCCTTGAGGTTAGTACCCTTTTCCCTTGGTATAGCAGTGAGCCAGATCTACTAGGACTTAGCTTTGTAGAGCCCTATATAAGTGAAGCGCGGAGTGAGTAGCATTGGGCTTAGGATTAGCTTATATTTCATGACTGTTTGGTGATCTGTGACCCGGTCTTACGTCTATTCAATCCCGTTAAAATCTTCGAACTTGATTCTTTTGTGTAAAGTCAAATGTATGATCAGAAGTCAGATGTATTATGTAAAATCATGTTTGTTTAATTGTAATAGTGTCTTTGTTATATTATTTTCGTGTCATTTTACTTGTATTAACTTCATACTTATAATTTATTTAATTATATTTCTTTAAGTTGAGTTAGTTTGATTTTCTTTCCCCGGTGTCCGACCGGGTGGCGACCTTATTCAGTTCTTTTGACCGTTTGAACCCGTAATAGACATAGGGTCTAAAGGGTTCCCTTGATGTTACGAACTTCTGGCATTCACAAGGCCGGTGAACCTTTGGTACTTTAGAGAGGTTTGTAACATTAATTGGCGCCTCATTGCCAGGATTTAACGGTAAATTGGAAAGACGTTCGACGTGGATCAGTGATAATAGGTTTATTAAGGTAGGAAGATGCGGTTAACCAACGAAACCGAGGTAGATGAATTTGTACAAGGAAAACCCACAGATAAGGAAATTCAAGGTCTCACCATACCGGAATTGAAATTGATAGCACATTATTTTGGAGCTAGTTCGACCCACGGGCTAAATAAAGGGGAGTTAGTACACATGGTGGTGGCAATGTTGCATGATCGAGACGAAAGTGTGCCGGCGAGAGATGAAGAGAGAGCGACAGAACAAGCTTCTGCCGGCTCAGCGAATTTAGATGATCGGGAAGGTAGTGACGCTGATGGTGAATCCCGGCACACAGAATCTCGATTAAGCGAGTTGCAGTTAAAATTAGAAATAGCTAAATTAGAAGCCCAATCTAGAAAGGAAGAAACTGAGAGAGCTAAATTAGAAGCCCAATCTAGAAGGGAAGAAACTGAGAGGGCTAGATTAGAAATTGAGTGTCTTAAACTTAAATCTGAATTGCAAGAGAATGAAAAAGTGCTACCAATTCCTCAAACCGTGAATGGGAGACCAGAGTTTGATGTAGTGCAGAATGCGAGGTTGCTTCCTGAGTTCGATGAATCCAATGTGGACCAGTACTTTAGAATTTTTGAAAGGATGGCTAAAGATTATTCATGGCCAAAGAAGTTTTGGCCTGCGCTGTTGCGGACTAACTTAAGAGGGAAGCCCTTGAGAGTGTATGGCGCCCTAGAGGACGCACAGGCGAAGGACTATGACATGGTCAAGACGGCCATCCTTAGGGCATGTGAACTCGTTCCCGAGTTGTACAGGATAAAGTTTAGGAACCTAAGGAAACAACCTAACATCTCGCACGTGGAGTTTAGTAGAGAAAAGCGTTTATTGTGGGAACAGTGGTTAAGATCTAACAAGGTTAATAAAGATTTCGATAGACTGGCTGAACTGCTACTGGTAGAGGAGTATCTGAGATCTATCCCTAAAGCGGTATCATTGTATCTTCAGGAAAAAGAAGTCTCCAAATTGGAGGAGGCCGCAGTGTTAGCCGATAAGTATGAATTGATAAGACCTGCAGGGATGTTCTCGGTTACTCACAAGGGAAAAGGAGACCTGGCAATAAATAGGCAGAGAATCTCGCTCTCATCAGGTGGGTCACCTACCAAATCCATAGAAGTCAAGAAAGATGACTGTAGTAAGTCATCAATGATTAAGTCATGTTTCTATTGCGGAAGGGTAGGCCACCAAATGAGAGATTGTTGGAAGAGACGAAGAGAGATGGAAGGTGTCAAGCCCGTATCTTTAACAAATAAGGTTGAGAGCACCTCCACTAAGGGCAAGGCCCAGGGAGAGAGTGAAGCCAAAGCCGTGGCATTGATGAGTTATATAGGTAACAGCCCATCAGAGATGGATGGGGGTAAAGTAGATGAATTGGAGGGTAAACTTAAACCTCACTTAAAGGGATATCAGCCATTTTTATTCCAAGGCTGGATATCCATAGGAGGAGACCGGAAACGAGTCACCATCCTACGGGACTCGGGAGCCCTCCAGTCCCTAATACTGAGTAGTCTGGTGAGAACTCCAGTGGTTGGAGGGAGTGTAACGGTAAGTTCCCTAGGGGGCCTAGCCAAGGTACCTCTAGTATCCATAGACCTACAGTCGCCTCTCTACGAGGGACAGGCTATGGTAGGGATGGTGGATGAGTTACCAGTTGTAGGTGTGGATGTTATATTAGGAAATGATTTGGTTGGTGGGAAGATGTGTCCCACACCCATAGTTTCGGAGGTGCCGGTTGTTTCGGAAGAGACCGAGCAACTTGAGAGACAGCACCCGGGGTTATTTCCGGTTTGCGCTGTTACGAGGGCGATGGCAGCACAGAGGGAGTGGTCTAAGGACCAGGTGAGACCAGTAAGGGTCTCGAGTGGGGAAAACTGTGGAAAACCTGAATGTGAGGACAGTATGAACCCCGAGGAAGAACTCCCAAGTGAGGAAGCCCAGGTCGAAGCAGAGTTTGACCTGAAGCCTCTGTTCCAGGAGGAACAAGTAAGTGAAACCGATGTGTATGACTTGAGTCGCTTGTTTATGGAAAAGAAACAGGTGGACACAAGGTGTCTCAGTGACTTGCAGAGTGTCGATCCCGACTTACGGGAACTATATGAAAGGGTAGAGAGTGGTAGTGAACTATCAGAGGAGTATTACTTGGACAAGGGAGTACTATTCCGCCGATGGGTGGAAAGTACCTGCCCCACTGATGATGCAGTGTGGTCCGAGAGACGGCAAATTATGTTGCCGAGGGTCTACCGGAAAGAAGTCCTACGGCTAGGGCATGATAGTCCCCTTTCTGGACATTTGGGTGTACGCAAAACTTTAGACCGTATCTGGCAACATTTCTATTGGCCAGGGATTAGAAGGGATGTGGCACAGCACTGTCGTACTTGCCACACTTGCCAGTTGGTAGGAAAACCAAACCAACCTGTACCTGTAGCCCCTTTGAAACCAATCCCTGTAGGAGAGGAACCCTTTGCTAAGGTTATCGTGGATATAGTGGGACCGTTGCCTAAGACTGCTAGGGGACATGAGTATATTCTCACTTTGATGGATACATTTTCTAGGTACCCCGAGGCGATACCACTACGTAAAGTGCGCGCCAAAGTGGTGTTGCATGAGCTGATTAGCTTCTTTACGAAGTGGGGACTACCTCGCGAGTTACAGACAGACCAGGGTTCTGTGTTTTTATCTAGAGAAGTTATGCAGAGTTTGGGAGCACTGGGGATAACGAAAGTGACGTCAAGTGCTTACCATCCTCAGAGTCAAGGTGCCCTTGAACGGTACCATCAAACGTTAAAAACAATGTTGAGGAAATGGTGCTTAGAAAATTATACGGGGTGGGACCAAGCCTTACCATACCTGTTGTTTGCAGTGCGTGAGGTACCTAACGAATCGTTGGGCCTCTCGCCTTTTGCATTAGTTTTCGGGCACGAGGTTCGAGGACCTCTTAAAGTCCTGAAAGAATGTTTATTGAAAGAGCATAGTTCTGCCTCTAAGGACATGTCGAAGTCGGTGACTGACATGAAAGGTAAGTTGGCCGCGTGTTGGGAAATGGCCAAAGAAAATTTAATGAGTGCTCAGGAAAGAATGAAACGACATTATGACAGAAAGGCCAAAGTACGGGAATTTAATCCCGGTGATAGTGTGTTGGCCCTGCTGCCTTTTCAAGGTAACCCCTTAAGGGCAAAGTTCAGTGGACCCTATGAGGTAGTGAAACGAGTAGGGGAACTAAACTATATTGTTGCCACTCCAGATCGGAGACGGAGTCAACAATTGTGCCATATAAATATGTTAAAGTTGTATCGAGAAAGGGAGCAGAACCCGGTGGGTGAAACTGTCGCGAGTGTTTGTACGGTTTCTCTCGGGCATGATGTAGACGAGGACACTATTTCCCCCACCTTAGAGATGCCGTGGAAGGAGAATGCAGGAGGGTGGCCCCAGGTAGTGGATAAGCTGGACCACCTCACGGCCGCACAACGGGAGGACTTAACTGCCTTATTGAGTAAGTATCAGGAGGTCTTTCGAGATACTCCTGGAAAAACTGACCTAATTCTGCATGATGTTGATGTAGGAGACGCGAAGCCTATTAAGCAGGCACAGTATCGTGTCAACCCGCAACGTGCAGCCATAATCAGGAAGGAAATAGACTATATGCTGGCCCACGGCTTAATTACGCCAGCACAAAGTGAGTGGAGCTCGCCAGTGATCTTAGTTCCGAAAGCAGATGGTACTCAGCGGTTTTGTGTCGATTTCCGACGCGTGAATACAGTGACCAAAAGGGACTCGTACCCCTTACCTAGGTTAGAAGAGTGTATAGATAGAGTAGGAGGGGCACATTTCATAACTAAATTAGATCTACTCCGTGGATATTGGCAAGTGCCCATGACACCCCGTGCCCAGTCTATCTCCTGTTTCGCCGCATTGGGAAAGACTTACCAATGTAAGGTTATGCCCTTTGGTATGACCAACGCCCCTGCTACGTTCCAACGGTTAATGAATAAAATCACCGAGGACATACCTGGTTGTGTAACCTACCTCGATGATGTCGTAGTGTATAGTGACACTTGGCAGGATCATTTGGATCGTCTAACCTTACTCTTTGACAAGTTAGTGTCTGCCAATCTGGTGCTCAATCTAACAAAGTGTGAATTTGTTCAGGCCAAGGTGCATTATCTTGGTTATGTGATCGGACAAGGAGAATTGGCTCCTCCCCAGGCCAAAGTGGAAGCCATTCTCAGAATTCCAGTACCTCAGACCAAGAAGGAGATTCGTAGTTTTGTAGGAACCATTGCCTTTTATAGAATGTTTATCTATAATTTCTCTTCCTTAATAGCTCCTTTAACCGACCTGCTAAAGAAAGGAGCCAAGTTCCAGTGGACTGAGTCTTGCAACACCGCTTTTGTTCAAGCAAAGAGCCTTTTGTGTACAGCTCCAGTGTTGCAGGCCCCAGACTTCTCGAAACCATTTTCTCTGTATTGTGACGCCAGCAACATTGGTGTTGGTGCCGTACTATTACAAGCTAAAGACACTGTGGATCATCCTGTGAGTTACTTCAGCAGAAAACTGAATGTGGCTCAGAAAAATTATTCCACAATTGAAAAGGAATTATTATCCATTATTTTGGCTTTGAAACATTTTGATGTATATATCCCTGTTGGCGCAAATGTAACTGTGTTCACTGACCACCATCCCTTAAAATATATTCAGAAGTTCAAGGAGAAGAACCTCCGCTTAACTAGGTGGAGTCTATTTTTACAAGAATATAATCTAGATGTAAAACATATTTCTGGGAGGAATAATGTGATAGCAGACTGTCTGTCTAGATCATAGCACATATCTGCCGAGATCATAGCACATATCTGCCGAAAGTAAAGAAAAAAATTCTTTTCAAGAATTTTTTTTCTTTTGGTGGGGGAGGTGTTACATCTGCGATGTATACTTGCCAAATATGTAATTGTTATAATTTCGAGGAAATGTCATGTTACGTGTGTTGTATTGTGCTGCTTTGGTTATGTCCAAATATGTCACCGTAAGGTATTTTCTTTATGTATTGTATGTATTTATTAATGTAACTATGGTATTAGTTTATAATGATATTGATTGTTTTTTGGTAATATGTTGATTATTCAAGTGTCCATTGCGCAGGCGTCTCTGCTACGTCACAGGCCGTGACGTAAAAATATTTCGTTTGTATTTCCCGCTTAAACAATGTAGGCTCGTCAGGCTAGGTAAATCCCGCCCCCCTTGTAGTATCCAACGAGTCTATACGATTGTCCAGACCCTGCTTAAACCTACTACACGGGTCAGATTCAAAATGCCAGCCTTGAGGTTAGTACCCTTTTCCCTTGGTATAGCAGTGAGCCAGATCTACTAGGACTTAGCTTTGTAGAGCCCTATATAAGTGAAGCGCGGAGTGAGTAGCATTGGGCTTAGGATTAGTTTATATTTCATGACTGTTTGGTGATCTGTGACCCGGTCTTACGTCTATTCAATCCCGTTAAAACCTTCGAACTTGATTCTTTTGTGTAAAGTCAAATCTATGATCAGAAGTCAGATGTATTATGTAAAATCATGTTTGTTTAATTGTAATAGTGTCTTTGTTATATTATTTTCGTGTCATTTTACTTGTATTAACTTCATACTTATAATTTATTTAATTATATTTCTTTAAGTTTGTTTGATTTTCTTTCCCCGGTGTCCGACCGGGTGGCGACCTTATTCAGTTCTTTTGACCGTTTGAACCCGTAATAGACATAGGGTCTAAAGGGTTCCCTTGATGTTACAAACTTCTGGCATTCACAAGGCTGGTGAACCTTTGGTACTTTAGAGAGGTTTGTAACAATATATATAAATATACATATATATATATACAAATATACATATGTATATGTGTATAAATATATATATATATATATGAATATATATATGCAGATACATTTATATACACAAATATACATATGTATATATATATATATATATGTATATACACACACACACACACATATATATATACATATATATGTGTGTGTGTGTGTGTACATGTGTGTGTGTGTGTGTGTGTAGAAGTGTGTGTGTAAATGTCTGTGTGTGTAAATGGGTGTGTGTGTAAATGAGTGTGTGTGTGTGTGTGTGTGTGTGCGTGTGTGTAAATGCGTGTATGTGAACTGCTTCGGCCTGATAGGAGCCTCCTTCGTCCATGTCATGTTTTCTTAGGTAACAACTCTCAATTAATCACTTCAAGACAGCTCCAGGGAATAGAGAAGGATCCAGATTAGGTATTTGTCAGTACATGGTAGGATCGTAATGAAGAACACTGTAACGCATGGATAAAACACACACATCTATCTCCTTTGATGTTGATTAAGTATCGAGTAAATTAATAAAATAGCCCCACAAAAGCAAAGGTAATGGCTATAGGACAGTTTAGTACAGAAGGGGTTAGCGTGAGGGGTTTGAACTTCTTTGGTACCAAAGACATACCACAGAGATGAATGAAATAGTAAGACGGCAATTGGAATTAAAGCGAAACTGCCACTCAGTACGGAAGAGGCCAAATAAACTGTTTTGTTCCCGTAAATCATGGCGTAATAGTGTGCATTATCCCATTGCATGAACGAAATGTTTTGGAAACAGGTGCAACATTTATTGTATTTTTCCTTATATCTGGTTTCTTCATAGCTATAATGAAATTCAAAATATCATGTAGAAAATATTCTCCAGCCGTAAGAGTCACCTTTGTCTCAAATGCTCAAATATTTCTTTTATATTAAATGGAAAATGTACTCTAAGGATCATAATCCGCTTACATCAACAGGAAAAACACACTTAGGGACATATTCTTGTC
>NC_134783.1:12942216-12949716 GCF_046742065.1 Oratosquilla oratoria
CCCCAACTCGAAGTACGCGGAGGAGTTGGGACATATTCTCACAAAAGTGGGTGTGAGCGTTGCTTTCTCCACGGGTACAAAATTAGGAGAAGTTGTCAAGAATAGAAATAAATCAGAAAAGGATATAGAGAAGGGCGCGATTTACAATATACCATGTGGTGGTTGTCCGTTAGGATATTATGGAGAGACGGGAAGATCAGTGGAGCTACGGACATATGAGCACAAAAATGACGTCAGAGCTCACAGAACCTCCAACTTGCTAGTAGTTCATTTAGACCAATGTGGTCATCTTCCAGATTGGAACAAGATAGAGGTGCTCCACAAAGGTCTAGAGAAAAAGAAAAGAAAAATAGTGGAGGCAGCCTACATTACTTCCCACCCCTGCATCAACCATAGGGAAGGATTTATAAAATTAGCAGGAGCGGTAGGTACTCTGATTGTCAAGGAGGTAAAAAGGACAATTGAGAACGGAGGGAGAAGTGACATGGTCGGAGTCACATGAAAAAGAGTAGAGGACGGATGAGAGTATAGAGGGAGGGGAACACGGCAAGGATGGATTATATAAGCTGTTAATTTTCTGAAATTGCATGTACTTTGAGAATATCCTGGTAAGGACGAAACGTCAGTGAATAAAACTCCAACTGTTCTCTGTGTTTAACTCTCCACCATTCCACACACACACACACATATATATATATATATATATATATATATATATATATATATATATATATATGTGTGTGTATATATATATATATATGCTGGTATATTGTGACAAGTTGATGAAGGTGGAAAAACACAGTAGAAGCATAGAGCGAACCGGTCAGGAATAAACTCAGAAACTCTGAAATAGACCCATGGCTTCCTTTTTCACCTTCATCAACATATATATATATATATATATATATATATATATATATATATATATATATATATGTATATATATATATTTATATATATGTATATATATATATATATATATATATATATATATATATGTGTATACATATATAGCGTAACTGGTAAGTCACTACAGCACTTATCATGCGCTCGCTGGGTTAGAGTCTTTGGCAGTACCACATTTTAATTTCTGCATGTCGGCCTTCATTGGGTCTCCCGATACTGATGGCTTACAATTAAAGTGCATTGTGGTTGTTAAAAGGTATCTCTAATCAGTGGTACCCATTCAGTGTTGTACATACATACATACATACATACATACATACATACATACATACATACATACATACATACATACATATATATATATATATATACATATACATATATATATGTATATGTATGTATATGTATATGTAAACATATATATATGTATATATATATGTGTATATATATATATATATATATACATATACATATATATATATATACATGCATGAATACATTTTTACGTACATACATACATGTATGCAGACTGGAATTATATACCCATAGGATAACCCAGGTGCATATATTTACTCGTTTATTCACATATATTCATAAATATATAACGCATTTAGACATGCATTTATTCGCATTTTTGGTATAGGAAATTTTCATGTAAAGACCTCATACCCATTATTTATTCCTTTTCATTTCCCATTTTCTTTTGAGTTTCCTTTCAAATGAAAGTTTATATATTTACTCTAAATCATATTCCTCTTCTCAATTTTCTCATGTAATTCTTAGTCTTTCTATGCCTTTCTCTTTCACCTGCGCCCCCTCCATCTTTACCTTTCGAATTTACTTTTTTTTTCCTACTATCTTCTATTCCTTACTTCTCTTTCCCTCATTTTTCTCCTTCTTCTTCTCCTTCCCCCCCAACCCCGAACCTTCCTTTATTTATCTTTCATCATTTTCTTTTTCTCCGTATCGTTTTTTCTAAATATCCCTTTTTCTTCTCTTCCTTTTTTCGTCAATCCCTCTTGGTCTTCTTTTTTCTTTTCCTCTCCTTGTTTCATTCCTCCTTTTTTTTATCACCCTCCTTCTCTTTCTCCCTTCTTCTTTATATTTTTCTTTATCTCCTTTATTCGCTCCTTCTTGTTTCTCTTCCCATTTCCTTCTCTCTTTTTTCTCTCTCCCTCTTTATCCCTTTCCAATCTTCTCCCCTTGCTCTTTATCTCTTTCCAACCTTCTCTATATTCCTCCTTATCTCGCTCCCCTTTTCTCCTCTCCTCTTAATTTTCCTTCTCTCATTTCATCCTTCTCCTCTCCCCTCACTTTTTTCCTTCCTCCCTCTCAATTCTCTCTCTTTCTCCACCTACCTCTCTTTCTCCTCTTCTCCTTCACGTTAGTAGTTTAAAAGACTGTCTCTAGACTTCGCCGCCCTTGTCTACGGCCCCTTAAGTCTCACCTGGTCATAAAACATTCTTCCCCTTTCCGGCACACGGGTCTTCTCTTGGGAATCTAACGGGAAGGGTCCCACGTACCCTTCTTTCCAAATACCCTCCGACCTCTCAAGATATGGGAGTCGTATGTTGACGTTCGCTTCTGCTCTGAATACTTCCTACAGTTTCATTTTTTTATAGGGATCCCTGAGGCTAGGATGGACTGTTGAGAACTAAGTGAGAGTAATTATTTTGCCACTTTTTTTTTTATTTCTACTTTGAATTTTTCGTAAAGTGTTCCCTTTTTTCATAGGGACCCCTAAAACTAGGGTGAACCGCTCAGAGCAAGTATGGCGTGATGATGTTATTAATTTTTGTTACGTAGGTAACCTTCCACCTTTTGTGATATATTGTTTGTTTGTACCTATCAAAAACAGGCGATTTTGTTCAGTTAACTATTTGACACCAAATTGAATTGGATATCTATCTTGCTTGGGGTATCCTTATTTAAATAAAATCGCTTTGTTTAAACTAGAATGAAAGGATAATGTAGGTGTGAGTAAACATTTCATTTTGGTAGCGCCATTTTAACTGAATGAAATCGTTTGACGCTAGGCAGAACAGAAATTTTAAAAGGAATAATTCTTATATAGAGTATAGAACCTCCTTGTAAAATTTTTAGAACCCCCATATGAAAGGATTAGAACGTTCATATAAAAGAAATGAATCTGTACAAATTAATTATATCTCTTTAATAAAAGGACTGAAATCCCTTTATAAAAGGGTTAAACCCCTTTATCAAAAGACTGAAACCCCTTTAAAAAGGTGTCCAAATCCTTTATAAAGGGCTGTGTTTGCTCTTTTTTCAAAGAGTTTCACAAAGTGCAGCGTATATAGATTCCATCTTTTACCTTGCCTCTGCATATTCCCTTTATGACATCAGGCCAAAGTGGGCTTCAACAACCAACGCAGACCTTTCCAGCATTATCACTGTACTTTCTAGAACAATCGTTATTTTTTTTTATTGTTGTTATAATTTTTATTTATATAGCATGTTAAGACTATATCTGTTTTTTTAGTTTCCATTGAGGAGGTACACCACACAAGTTTATTCAGCTGAGAGAAATCCCCCTTTTTTGGGTTAGCTTTATGGCATTAGTCATTCATTCTAGCTAACGTGGGGGAAAAAGACATCCACAGCAAAAGTTCAATAACATCAACATCCATTCGTTGTACTTTGGGACTTAAAGCTTTTGTTAAAAACATAAGAACATAAGAATGGAGGAAACTGCAAGAGACCATAAGGCCTACACTAGGCAGTTCCACGTCCATTACCATCTGTCACCCCCATCCATAAAGTTGTCTAACCTTTTCTTAAAGCAACCAATAGTTACAGCCCTCACTAACAGTTCTTGCTTATTTCCTTCTTAAATCTTAAATTGTCCAATTCAAACCCATAGTGCGAGTCCTGCCTTGTTGTCTTAATATGATGACCTTGCTTGCGTCACCCTTGTTAAAGCCTTTGATCTACTTGAGCACCTCGTTCTATCAGCGTGGATTTTTGTTTTTTCAAAATCAGACCTGAATAAAAAAAAAATAAAACAGAATTAGCGCTAAGATCTTTTCCCAAATAAGATAAAAAGAAAAGATGAAGATTTTTGTTTTGTTTTTTTTGCTTCCGATTCTTTCCTACAGCGACATGCAATTTTGACAGCGAGTTTGACAAGAATAATGACGGAAGAATTTCTGGTTTATGAAGAGAAAAGATAAAAGAAAGGAAGGAGGAAAGAAAATAAGAAAGGAGGGTACAAAGGTTTATAAATAAAAATATAAAAATAAAGAGTAAAAAAAAAGAAGAAGAAAGGGGGAGGGAAAAGGAATAGGAAAGGAAGGTGGAAAGGAAAGAAGAAAGAAGAAGGAATGAAAAAAGGGAGAAAGAAGGAAAAGAGGAATTGGTAAAAGAGAGGAAGAGGAAAAGTTGGGAAAAGGGAAATGGAATAAGAAAAGAAGAAGAAAGAGAAAGAAAAGAAGAAAGGGGACGGAAAGGAAGGAAGAATGTAAAGAAGAGAGAGAGGAAAGAGGAATGGTAGCAATATGAAAATGGGAAAGGGCAGGAAAAGGGGAATTGGGAAAAGAAAGAAAGGGAGAGGAAACAGTGAAATAAAGAACGGGGAAAGAAAGGGATTAAGGAAGGAAGGGAGAAAGGAAAGAAGAGAGAAAGGATGGAAGAGTGGAAGGAAGGAAGGAAGGAAGGGAGAAGGGGAGAGAAAAGGGAAATGAAAAAAAAAGAAAAAAGAAAAGGGGAAGGGGAGGGTGAAGAAATGAATGAAAGGGAAGAAAGGCTGGGTGGGAGGAAGGAAATGAAGAAGAAATACGAAAGGAAAGAAGAGAGAAAGGATGGAAGAGTGGAAGGAAGGAAGGAAGGAAGAAGGAGAGAGAAAATGAAAATGAAAACAAAAAAGAAAAAAGAAAAGGGGAAGGGGAGGGTGAAAAATAAAAGAAACGTAAAAATGGCTGAGTGGGAGGGAGGAAATGAAGAAGAAATACGAAAGGAAAGAAGAAAAGGGGAAGGGGAGAGTGAAAAAAAATGTGATAAAGGTGGAAAAGGCTGGGGGAAAGAGAGGAAGTCAAGAAGGAACAGGGAAAATGCGAAAAGAAAGAAGAAAAGGAGGGAGAAGGCGTAGGAGAAAGGAGAGCGGGAATGAAGGAATCAAAGAAATAGAGAGACACATGTCTGTCAGTTGAAGGCTTAGGTCAGTAGGCCTTCTTTAAGCTCTGGGACAAATATAAATATTTTCATTTATCTATTAATGGTTTATCTAATTCTTTATCCATTTATCTGTATACTTCCGTATTTATTTATTTATTCATTTCTATATCTATTTACTTATCTATTCTTATCTATCTTATTTATTATCTTATTATAGTAAATATATTGAACCTATTAATCGTTCTTTTTTCTTTATTTAATTTAATATAATCTAATCTAGTTTTATTCTATTTTATTTTATTTCATTTTATTTATTTTTAATTTATATATTTATGTATTCTTATTTATCATATTTATTATCTTATTTAAGTAATTTTATCTAATCTATTAATTGTTTTTTATATTATTTTATTTAATTTATTGTAATCAAGTTTTACTTTATTTGATTAATTTCTAATTTATTTATTTATTCAATTTTAATTTCATTTAATATCATCTGATCTCTTCCGGTAAAGTAGTGAATCCCAAAATGCATTGGTGAACGTTTTACCATGATATTTATATTTAACCACGGGCCTATGCACATAACATTTCTCCCATACATTTATTCCCCGAATTAGACCTTTTATGCAGGTGCGTCATACCAAAACTCTTAGTATCTAACATATCTACGTGCTTCAAATAAACGTTTTTATTATTCAAACGTTTGTGCATTTCCCGGAAACCAAATATTTCACGATGAAACGTTTGCCTACTCCCGCCATAGAAATTCTTTTAGATTCTAACGTTCGTACATACCTATGAGACATTCTCCTGCCCATACCAGCGAGTTTCATGGTAGGGCTTTGTACAAACGTTTATAACACGTCCCTGAGTTGAACGTTTGTACCCTTAAAGGCTCAGATTCGACTGAATGCGCACATTCTCTATGATACTACACTTTGCCTGTCCTTTGTAAGTCTCGTTATGACACTTCCATCTTCGGTGCCTTAGTGGAAGTACTCCAGACGAGAGCACATCTAGTAAGGCCTTGTTATTTTTTGTAACACATAATCTCACGGTGCTCTCACTTTACTCTCACGATGGTCTCACCAACCTCTCACCATGCTCTCACTGCACTCTCATAATGCTCTCACCATACTCTCAATGCACTCATATCACTCTCTCACGACGCTCTTACAACCTCTCGCACAAATCCTCTTGTTTATGTTTTCCAAACCGACACACACTCCGGCGGCTTTTCGATGCTTATAGTTGGCATGTATAAAGGTGCTTGGGAAAGTAAGTAGGTAGGTAGGCAGGTAGGTAGGTAGGTAGGTAGGTAGGTAGGTAGGTAGGTAGGTAGGTAGGTAGGTAGGTAGGTAGGTAGGTAGGAAGGAAGGTAGGTAGATAGGTAGGTAGGAAGGTAGGTAGGTAGGTAGGTAGGTAGGTAGGTAGGTAGATAGGTATGTATGTATGTATGTATGTATGTATGTATGTATGTATGTATGTATGTATGTATGTATGTATGTATGTATGTATGTATGTATGTATGTATGTATGTATGTATGTATGTATGTATGTATTTATGTATGTATGCATGTATGTGTATGTATGTATGTATGTATGTATTTATGTATGTATGTATGTATGTATGTATGCATGTATGTATGTATGTATGTATGTATGTATGTATGTATGTATGTATGTATGTATGTATGTATGTATGTATGTATGTATGTATGTATGTATGTATGTATGTATGTAGGTAGGTAGGTAGGTAGGTAGGCAGGTAAGGTAGGTAAGTAGTTAGGTGGGTAGGTAGGGAGGTAGGTAAGAAGGGAAGAGGGTGGAAAGGAGGTAGGGAAGTATGGTGTGAAGGAGAAAGGGAATGATGGGGTAAAAGAAGGAAGGGGGAGGTGAGGAAGAGAGGGTCGAGATGAGATTTAGTGAGGGTGAGGTAGTGAGTGAGTGAGAGAGTAAGGGAATGATCGGGAGAGGAAGTTGGTGAAGGAGACATGAATTGAGCGAGTAAGGAGAAAGTGAGCGGAGAGGGTGTGAATGAATAAGTGAGTGAGTGAGGGAGTGAAAGTGGGAGATGAGTATAATAAGGAGAAGAGAAATAAGGGATTGCAGGAGGTAGAGGAGAAGATGAATCTGAGGCAACGAATGAAGAAGGGAACGGTAGAGGAAGTGAACGAGGGAAGGAAGGACTAGGAAAGGAAAGAGGGTAGGAAGGGGAGGGAAAGAGGGAAGGGTGGAGAGAAAAAGGATCCTTTCCCACCTGGGTGATGTCCCCTGTGGGTCGACATATTGGCATGACATCCCATTTTTCTTTCCATGTACGGCGCCAAACCCTTTTACTTTTGCACCATAACATGATAAACTTATTTCCCTTCCTTGTCTCTCTCTCTCTCTCTCTCTCTCTCTCTCTCTCTCTCTCTCTCTCTCTCTCTCTCTCTCTCTCTCTCTCTCTCTCTCTCT
>NC_134783.1:12957216-12959716 GCF_046742065.1 Oratosquilla oratoria
AATCAACCAATCAATCAATCAATAAATAAATGAATAAATAAATAAATAAATAAATAGGTAAATAAAACAAGATAAAATAAAATGGTGCCACACAGTAAACAGAGAAAGGTCGTGAAGGCCTATGACCCTTCCATTATCTCAGAAATGTCAAAAAAGTGAACAGAATAGCCAAAAGACCCCTCCCCAAAAATACACACACACACACACACACACACACACACACATATATATATATATATATATATATATATATATATATATATATATATATATATAGAGAGAGAGAGAGAGAGAGAGAGAGAGAGAGAGAGAGAGAGCAGGGCCACAATTCCCGAAAGGAACTTGGCTTCAGTTTGTGTGTGTGTTTTTTCCTAGTGTGTTTATTGTGCTTCTATATTTAGGTACCGTGCAAATGGTCACGTCCTTCTGACGGATCACGACCCAGCCATTCCATGCCAGATGTATGTTTCCAACGTGAAAAGTTGGTCTATGGACAGACTCTACCATGCTTTGCTTCTTGAATATTTGATCGATGTATTTATAGAAGCTTCCGTAAGTTCATGAATATACATTAATCTATCTTCTCATTGTGAGTAGCCGGTGTATCGATATAATCTCCAATGTTTTGCTCCGAGAATATTTTTTCGTTTTATTTAAAACAACATTTCATAACTACAAAAGTATTCGTTGGTCTCTATTTTCGATGTGAAGAGTTGGTACATGTATAGCCACTTGCTCTTTCTTCCTGATATATCTTATTTTTTCATCTAAGGTAACACTATGTAATTTCATAAGTATTTATGTCTCTGCCTTTTCACTGGAAATGGTCGGTGTAATTGTAAACTTTTGTCTAATTGAATGATTTATGATCTTTATTTTGGTAATTTTTACTATTTTTACAGGTATTTATAGCTCTATCTTATAATTATGGTTGATTGGTATATATATATATATAGATATATATATATATACATATATATATACATATATGTATATATATATATACATGTATATATATATACATATGTATATATATACATATATATGTATATATATACATATATATATGTATATATATATATATATACACATATAAATGTATGCATATATATATACATATTTATATATATGTATATATATACATATGTATATATATATATACATATACATATATACATAAACACTGAATGGTTCCCAGTGATCAATTGATATATTTTTTCAACCACAAATAACTTTTAACTCCATGCCACCGCAGTCGAGACTGAGAATCGCTCGATGGAGACATCCGTTGGAAATTGAAACGTGGATGAGCCGAGATTCGAGCCCAGCTAGCCCGTAACAAAGTTATAGTAACGTAAACCAATACGCTATCAAGAGAGATATAAGTTGAGTACGACTTTCTTATATTTGTATGCTCGAATTACATACACCTACACGAAATATCGCGTTCAACTCACCTCCGCCATGATAGTGTATTAGCTAGTATGTGCGCGTGGGAAAGTTATACATATACACTGAATGGTTCCCAGTGATCAATTAATATGGGTTGAACGCGATATTTCGTGAAGGTGTATGTAATTCGAGCATACAAATATAAGAAAGTCGTACTCAACTTATACCTCTCTTGACGGCGTATTGGTTTACGTCACTGTAACTTTGTTACGGGTTAGCTGGGGTCGAATCCTCGGCTCGTCCACGTTTCAATTTCCAACAGATGCCTCCATCGAGCGATTCTCAGTCTCGACTGCAATGGCATGGAATTAAAAGTGATTTGTGGTTGAAAAAAGATACACACACACACACACACACACACACACACACACACACACACACACACACACGCATATATATATATATATATTTATATATATACGTATACATATATGTATACACACATATATATATATATGTATATATATCTATATATATCATATATATATATATATATATATATATATATATATATATTACAGGTGGAAAATGTAATCACACATTTGTCAAACACGTAGAAACCACTGTTGGAGTAGAAAAGACTGGAAACGGGGAATCTATATATTTCAGAGAGAGAGAGAGTGTTGCTTAAGTAGTAACCTTGACATAAGAAGGGGGGACATGGGATGAGGTGTCTACCCTCGGCTCGCTCCGTATGTGAGGTCAGGAGGTAAATGTGTTTTTAGTAAGTTAGAGATGAAAAGTCCGGACATTATATCCGGGGACCATTGCCCCTTTGAAATATTCATATTGGGCTGATATTCAATAATGGTAGATTCTACCATTTTTCTCCTGAACTCACACTTAGATTTATAAATAAGCCCAGCTTTGTCCCAATCTAAACAATGATTAAATTGCTTAACATGTTGGAACACAGCTGAGCTCTCTTGTCCATATCTGATGGAACGTTTATGTTCTATCATCCTAGTGTTCAAATCCCTTCCAGTCTGTCCGATGTAAACTAAGTTACAACCTTTACATGGAATTGAATATACCCCTTGGGTCTGCT
>NC_134783.1:12987216-12989716 GCF_046742065.1 Oratosquilla oratoria
AGGGAATAATTTGACTGATTCCTCCAGGAAGTAAATGAATCTTCTGCACAAGGAACTTCCAAGTACTTTATCTGAAAGGAAATACTTAAAGGAAGGCTCTGAAAGAATTGAGACAGTCTACTGCCAAAAAGGGATTACTTAGGGCTATCAACGATGGTGGCAAGAGTTGTGGAAGGATGTAACTGTGTGGGAGTAGAGGACTAAGGATACCTCTTGGGGAACAGATATAACTGAAAAGAAAATTGAGGGAGTTGAGTACGTGGTGGAATGGAGGTGAAATTGAGTACGTTTTGTAAACAACACGTTTAATGAGGAACCATTTCTGCTGGAGAACAAACTCTCAAAGAACCGACATGGATGTAGTAAGACTGTCCACCTTACTCCCTCCACTCTCCCCTTCATTCCTTGAAAAGGAAAAGGGAGTTAATGAAGGCTGACCCAGTAGCTATACTTTAGGAAAATCGATAAAAACTGACGAAGAGATAAGGTAATATATAGTGTTTTTGTTCTTTCACTCTTGCCTCATTTTGTTCTTTTTGTCTTCATTCTATCATTATTTCAATCTCTTGTTGTTCTTTATTGGGTTCCTTTGGTCTTTTTTCGCGCTATCGTTTTTTTCACGTTCCTACTTACTACCTTTTCTTTCTTTCTTTCTTTCCTTCGTTCTTTCATTTCTTCATTTTTTTTTTTTTTTTGCATTCTCCTGATATTTTTTCTCTTTTGATCTTTCTTTCCTTCATCCTTTTAGCCTCTCGTTATTCCTTTTTTAATCTCTTTTGTTTTTGTATTTTTTTATACTATAAATTTTCACAGCTCTATACATCAACGGGCCTCTTTCTCTCTTTGTTTTTATTTTCATTCTATCGCCTTGTGTACTTGTGAGTGCGGCTTCTCTCTGCCTGTGGCATAGCAAAGGAGATTCAATATTACAATGAACCAAATTAACTACGGAAATAGATACATTGAATAAAACAAATGAAATAAAAATATTAGATAAAATAGATACTTAAATGAATAGATCGAAAAATTAAATAGATAATGAAATCAAATTGATGCATTTATCCTATGTCATGGAAATGCATTGAAATATATATATATATATATATATATACAGTATATATATATATATATATATATATATATATATATATATATATATATATATATATATGTATATATTGCATATGTGTCTTTCTTTATATGAAATATCTTCTGTTCAGTTTAGTACTTGGTTCACAGCTGGAGAAGCTTGATCAAGCCATCAGGAACGTACCTTTCTTTATTTTGCTTCACAAATTCTCGGATTGCGAAATCGTCTAAGGGCGCTTTTTGCTTGGTGTAATTATTGTTCAACGATGATCGTTCATGGCTCAGTGATGATCGTCAAACGATTGTCTAGTGCAGTCATTCTTTGTTTTGGAATGGGGATGTTTTGAGCTGCAAAGTACGAGGTTGATCATTTTAATCGAATTTACCGACGCATTTACGTAAATATGATGTCAGATATGGTGCGCGTCAACGCCATTGGCTGTTAGGAGGCTAATAATTTCACTGAGCAAAACGTACCTTTAATTAACAATAATTTGATTTGTTTTAGACCGTGGATGTCATGTTGTAAGCACTGAGTGCCCCAGAGGTACCTCTAAATGAATAAAATCATTTGTATACTGTATACCCAGAACGAAATAATGAAGATCTTTCCAAGGTTAGCTTTAAATCCTTTGTTACTTCCGCAAAGAACACAACTAAGCTGGGATGTAAGGTGTCTTCAATAATGATAAAAAAAAAAAAAATCTGCGTGGTTCTTGTAGGTAGTGAAGTAGTTAAACTCATGAACTGATATGATGGATAAAATGTAAACAGTCAGTTTGAGAAAATTGTTTTTCTGTGATTAATAACCAATTCTAAACTAAACTAGATTAAGAAAAGATAATGAGAAGAAAAAACCCAGAGTGGACCAAAAATTTCGCAACAATAATTGAATGTTTGATTAATACCAGTTCCTTACAATTGTTACAGGGAATGAGAAAATATATATGTAATAATGAAAAAGAAATTGTGGTAAATGTTAGCGAGGTGAGGGACCTAGAGACCAATTAGTCCATGAATGGCCCGCTAATTCGACAGTAACTCGATTGAGTACATTTACACCCCGGGGAATTGGATAATCAAGTTTTGACACGAAAACAATTTTACCTTTTTTTCTTTTCTTTTTTCAAATAGGGAGCACCACCAATGATGGATATTATCTGCTTTCAAAAGCGGAATATGAAAAAAAAAATATATATATAAATGATAATAATAATAATAAATGATAATAATATAATAATAATAATAAGAAGAAGAAGAAGAAGAAGAAGAAGAAGAAGAAGAAGAAGAAGAAGAAGAAGAAGAAGAAGAAGAAGAAGAAGAAGAAGAAGAAGAGGAAGAAGAAGAGGAAGAAGAAGAAGAAGAAGAAGAAGAAGAAGAAGAATAGCAATAATGATAACAATAAAAATAT
>NC_134783.1:12994716-12997216 GCF_046742065.1 Oratosquilla oratoria
ACATATATATATGTATATATATACAAATATATGTATATATATATATATATATATACATATATATATGTATATATATTCCTCGATTTACACGGTATATGCGTTCCAGAAGGGACCGTATAAAGCAAAAATCGTATAAAATAAGGAATATATATCCAACCCCGTAGACTTTGAATACCCAATCCCCCCACTGCTTACGTTTTGCATGAAACACATTTCTATTATGTCTATTAATGCTCTTATTAAAAAGCTGTACTGCAACTACATAAAAATGACAATGACTATGGGAAAAGTTTAAACACAAAATTATTTCATTACGTTTTTCTCTATTTTAACTTTCTTGAAACCATATATTTCTGAGGATTTCGTACAATGTGATGAATAACCTCTATATTTGGACACCGTATAACTCTGAATTCGTTAAAATAAACTCGTATAAATAGAGGACTACCTGTGTATATATATATATATATATATATATATATACTGTATATATATATATATATATATATATATATATATATATATATATATATATATATAAACAATATACAATATATACAATCTCTTAAAAACACAGAAACTCTTTCTCAAAATATTACTTCAGAAGTCTTGTTTTTTCATGAAGACGTATTTCTTTCTTTCAGCTTTTAGTGGTTGGGCCCATCAAGTTTCTTCTTGTACTGTTCTGAAGGTTATGAACGGTTGTTTCATTTCTAAACATTCCTGAGTTGTCTTAGGCAAATCTGAGTGAAGATTCCCCCGGATATCATTCAGCGATGATCGAATAAACAATTAGGAGAGTAGGAGAGAAAGAGAAATGAGAGCGCAAGAAGACTCAAATATACAATATAGGCAGGCAGAAAAACAGGAAAATGGACAGGCAGACAGAGAGACAGATAAGTGTCAGACATAAGGGAGAGAGAGATAGATAAATAGATAGATAGATAGATAGATAGATAGATAGATAGATAGATAGATAGATAGATAGATAGATAGATAGATAAAAAGAGAAAGAGAGAGAGAGAGAGAGAGAGAGAGAGAGAGAGAGAGAGAGAGAGAGAGAGAGAGAGAGAGAGAGAGACAGGTAGCTCAAAGCTGTTAGTTACAAATTATTCATTGTAATTTTTTAGTGATTGATAAATGAATAAATAAATAGATAAATGAATAACTTCATACATAAAAGAGAAATTCCGCCTTATATGGCGTTGCGAATTCAGAGCTTACATCCACCATACACCCACCGTGAATTTTACATTTCCAGACTATCTTTGTAAATGAAGCAAAGGTGAAAGAGTCTGAAGGCTACACCAGAGGTACATTACCCCTCATTGCAAGCTCTTAGATTATTCTATTTGATATCTAGTACAAAGAATATGTGAAGAATTTGATTTGTCAGGGCCACTGGTATGGTTCTGAGCATTTGGAAGCGGGTGAGTATCTTAAACACAGTGACAAAAATAGTGTCTTATACTATTGTAAAAAGAAGATTCCATTCATTTAACAGATCTAATTTTGTCCTGAAGGGAGTCTTCAATAAGGGGATTCACCTACGGAGTAAAGATTTGCCTCTCTGATCCGTTAAACTGTCCGTTGGTAGCAAATATGAAATGAATTAAGGACGTTACAGTGTTGAAGAAGTCTGGGGATGAAATACGGCGCCTGTGGCCTTGCCTGACAGTCTTCACTCTGTGCTCCTCCCCCTTCACATAAAGTTCACCTCATTGCGTGTTTGTTGCTTTTCTCTTGAAAAGGATTGTTGCGTTCCTGGGCTCACTTGCCGACGCTTCGGCTGCAAAGGGAATGAATGACATCGTGGAGCTCTTGAGTGGTCTGACTATTTGTGTCCGTTCTAGTCAGGGATGATCTTAGAATTTTTTTTCTTTTGTTGTTGTTCTTAATGTTGTTATTACTACTTGCATGTAAATATGTTCATTCTTTATTTCTGCTCCTTTTTGTGACATGTTTTAGCTTTCAAAAGATGACTTTTGGTCTGCATAAAAGGAATCAATGTATAACCCGTACACATGTTCTTAATCTAGGTTTCACACGTGATCATTAATTTGACTTGTATACTCATTTTGATGGCTTTGCTGGGCAAATTTCAACTCGTTTTATGATAAAAGTATTTGAGAGAGTAAATGAATTACTTTTTTTTTCTCAGCATGAATACTATATGTTGTACTGTCGTTTGTTGGTCCTGTTTTATCCTGCCATTGTGATTGATTGGTGTGGGTCCTAATTGATCACGAGATTTGTGACCACCTGTTTTCTTGACAAGAATGTAAACACTTGCGCAGGAAGCTAAGTTGAGTCATGTTGGTCCATTAAGAGTGGCCAACCCCCAAGAAAAAGGGAGGTAAACAAAAGTAGGACTTTTAAAACATTCGATCACATCAGTGTTGAGCTCTTCCCATTCCTCACAATAATTCTTTCATATCAGGTTTATAGCTGATACATATCAACACCGTAAAAACTTTACTGCGGGTTCATATCGATTTTG
>NC_134783.1:13017216-13024716 GCF_046742065.1 Oratosquilla oratoria
GGAAATATATTTAATTTAGAAGTGGGTAGAAACAACTTCGCCAACCGTGTAGTTAATGAATGGAGTAAACTTCCTGCAGAGGCAGTGCAATGTAGTTCAGTTTGAAGTTTAAGAATCATTAAGATAAACACCTGAGCAAGATACTGTAATGACTATCATTTATTTGATTTCATTTTTTTTTTTTTTTGCTATCATTGGTCCGTTTGTTTATTATAATTTACTTGATTCTCATTTATTGTTAGTTATACGTAAATTTATCATTATTTACTATATACCTGTTTGTATATTATTTAACTATACCTATGCATTTATTCATGTATTCTATTTGTTATTTACGTTATAGTAATTTCTATTTATTAATTTATCAATTTATCATTATTATGATTATTTTTTGCATCCGAACTACATATGGACGAACAGGTCTTTTGTCGGCATGCTCCGCCTCTGTAATCCTTTGTAATATATATATATATATATATATAGATATATATATATATATATATATGTATATATATATATCTATATCTATCTATCTATCTATCGATATATATATATATATATATATATATATATATATATATACTGTATATATATATATATATATACATACATATATATACCAAAGGCCTTTTCCCCCTACATGGGGGGTAGCCAAAAAGACAAAGGCATAGAAACCAACCCACCCATTTAATTTCCTATGTATTCCACTCCCCTCCACCCACCTCCCTTCCTCTTATCTTGGCACCTCCTGGATGACGGGTCATCCCTGCATCCTTTCCACTACCCTAGGTCAGAAGCAGTATCGCAAGACACAGGACATCCACAGCAAGGCCGCTTCATAAATTTGGCGATCCCCCTCTCTGTCCCCTCCATGCAGAAAAGGAGAAGATGGGTAGAAATCCCTTCGGGCTGCGTCAATTTTTTTCTCATACATACTTCTTCACCCCCCATCCCCCACCCACTCCCCCTCATGCATCACAGCATCATCTATACACAACCCCTCTCCATTCATCCCTATCTTCTGTCTTCTCCCGTCCTTCCTCCACAGATATTCCTCTCATATGTAATGCCCTTTCACCCCATCCATCCATCTCATCCTAGTACACCCCCTCATATTCACTCCTTCCACCTCTGCCTTCCACACTTCTTTTACTAATCTTTCTTCACTCATTCTTTTCATGTGTCTAAACCATCCCAATACTCTTCCATCAACCCTATCTCCCAGTTCCTTTTCCATCCATGTTCTCCTCCTCACCTCCTCATTTCTCACACTATCTAGCCTAGTAACCCCTATCATACTTCTCAGACATTTCATCTCAAATACATTCAAACTCCTTCTCTCTTCCTCTCTCATGTTCCATGTTTCTGCCCCGTACAGTGCTGTTGGCACAATCACTCCTTCATATAACCTGCTCCTAGCATCCATTCCCATTCCCATTCACCCTTAATGCTCACTTCTAGCCTGCTGTCACTCTCTACCCTTGTACATCTCATCACCTTACTTTTGCTCACATTTATCTTCAGCATACTTCTTTCACACAACTTCTAACTTCCTCAATCTCTCCTCTGATCCTGCTACAAGCGCAGTGTCGCCAGCAAACAACAACTGGCTCACCTCCCACTTTTCTCCATTTTCTTTAATCATCTCCAACCCCTGACCCACTACCCTTGCATTCATCTCTCGCACCACCCCATCCATGTAAAAATTAAACAGCCAGGGCGACATACCACATCCCCTACGAAGTCCCACCTTTACCTCAACCATTCACTCTCTCCATTTCTAACCCTAACACAATCTCTACTACTCTCGTAAAAACTCTTGACTACTCCTAACAGCTTTCCTCCTATCCCATATATCTGCAGTATCTCCCACAGTGCCTTCCTGTCTGTTCTGTCGCAAGCCTTTTCCAGGTCCATAAAAGCCCAAAAAACATCCTTACCTTTTCCTATAGCTTTCTCACATATCTGTCTTACCACAAAAATCTGATCTACAAAACCCCTACCTGCCCTAAACCTACACTGTTCCTTATCAATTACTTCCTCTGTTCCTCTCCTAATCCTCTCAATCAAGATCCTCCCATAAGCCTTTCCAACTACACTCAACAAGCATATATATATATATATATATATATATATATATATATATATATATATATATATATATATATATATATATATAATATATATATATTTATATATATGTAGATATATGTATACATACATATACATATATGTATATAAATATATATATATATATATATATATATTCACATATTCATATACCAATATTAATATATATGTATTTGTTATGAATATTAAGGAAAATGAAAATACACTGCTGAAGGGTATTTATAAAACCCATGAAGATGGAAGAATGCAGTAGCACACTTGTTTGTTTATTGTAGGACTT
The DNA here is from genome assembly GCF_046742065.1 of Oratosquilla oratoria. Classification (NCBI taxonomy): domain Eukaryota; kingdom Metazoa; phylum Arthropoda; class Malacostraca; order Stomatopoda; family Squillidae; genus Oratosquilla; species Oratosquilla oratoria. The sequence continues at coordinate 13,019,627 of NC_134783.1, forward strand.
AAAAGACACCTCATAGTGTTGCTTCCGCCTTCACAAATTTGCAGTAGCTCCTATTTCTCCCTTCCCATTTGAAAAGTATGGTGACTGTTTCAAGGGCTCGCCATTGTACAAACCACGATAATCACCTGGCACGGAACGCGCGTTATGTCGATCACGTGGTTAGACCTGACGCGCTGTGACCCTGATTGACTCAACCTAGCTTAACCCAGCGGAATTATGTAATTATGTACGACGAGTGGCTACCCAAACGGTATATATATCGTCTCGTGGCCGAATATAAAATCAGTTCAGTGAAATCTTGATAATAAAGGAGACGATCTCACCAAACCTCTTTCTCTTCTCACAGTAGCATCGTCGCTACACTGGTGACCATTCGAAGCGACAATGAACCCATCTTCTGTTGCCACCCTCTATACCACGCCGCCAGCTACCAACCCCGTCAATGTCGTCTCCTTGTGGCTGACAACCTTCTCCACGGTCGATGCACTTTCCTGATTTCGCCGGGATGAGATCCAGTTCTGCTTGCAGAAAATCAGCGCGCCCGAAGCGAAGGCAGAATACGGTCTTGAAGCGATTCTTGAGGATGTGTTCCCACATATCTCCCAATGGCTCGATCAATACGATGACTCTGAAGCAGTCCCTGGTTCAGGAATTCACGCTGCCAGCGGCCTCCAAAGCCGCAAAAATCCTCAGAATCTCCCAACAACCACTGGGGGGTATTAAACCAAGTACAGCATACCTCGAGATGCTGTCTATCACCCGCTCCCCTCCCACAACCAACGGAACCAGCAGGAGAATCAATCTGCTTAGTCAAATGTGTCTCCTACGCCTCCCAATGCAGACCATCTCGCCGACGCCCACGCCTCCGCAGCAAAGGTCCAGGATGCCTATGCTGCTAACGACGCCAAGGACGAAATCACCACCGCAGCAACATCGCCAGCCAACAAGCGCCAACAACTCCAACAATAACAACGACGCCGGACCATCGCCCCTCTACACCTGTGCTACTACCACACAAGATTCGACCCCTTCACCAAGAAATGCCATCCACGGTGTACCTGAAAAACAAAATGAAAATAAAAGAGCCACTGTTCATGACGGTGGCCTCTACGGGTGTGACAGGACTCTACATCATAGACAAGTTCTCTAAACGTCGTCTCCTTGTCAACACCGATGCTTTCAATTCCATATTTCTTACATCTGCTACAGAAAGCCGGGTCCCAAAGGACTTTTTTATTATCCTAGTTGCTGCTAAAGACACTACCATAGCCACCTACGGGTGGAAACGCCTGCATCTCACCTTCAGGAGTCACCACTAATCCTGGAACTTCATCCTGGCAGACGTTAGGACGCCCCTCCTCGGTGCTGACTTTCTCGTTCATTACAGGTTACTGGTCGACGTCGCCAGCAGCCGTCTCTTCGGCGCAACTACATCCGCCTCGATGTCCCTGCAAATAGCACCACAGCCAATCACGGTCGCCGCCATCGACGCTAGAATGCCCTATACCCACCTGCTTACGAAATTCTCCGACGTCTTTAAGCCTGAGCTGCAACAAACACCACAGATGCCAGCTAAACATAGCGTGTAGCGTTACATCAAGACGTCAGAGCTACCGGTATTTACCAAATACCGCCACCTACCGCCCAAAAATTCACCGTCGATAAGAAAACTTTCTAGGAAATGGAGAGACTAGGCCTCTGCCAAAAGGTCTTCAACCTTTGGTCCTCCTCTCTCCTCCTTGTCAAGAAGAACGATGGTTCCTGGCGCTCATGTGGAGAATACCGGCGGCTGAACATGTTGACGGAACTTGACCACTATCCACTCTAAAACATCATCGACGTCACCATATATCTCAAAGGCGCCAAGATCTTTTTGACACTGGACCTCCTGAAGGGTTACTACTAAGTTCTGTTACATACAGACGACATCCAGAAGACCACCATCACCACTTCTTTCGGTACGTACACCTTTAATTACTCCTTCTTTGGCTTGCAAAACTAAGCGCCTAATGTACGGCATCCTCGGCGACCCTCGACATCTGCGTCTGCTACGTCGGGCGATATTCTGGTATTCTCCAACGCGCCTGACCAACATATCCAACACATGCAGAGCATTTTCAATCGTATCCAGGTCAACGGCCTCGTTGTCTGTTTCGGCAAATGCAGCTTCGGAAAAAAGTTCGTCCCATTTTTGAGACACCTCATCTCTCCTGACGACGTTTTTCCCCTGCATGAAGTTGCCGCAGTCAACAAAATCTTCAAACCCAACACGATCAAAGCCCTGCAGGAATTTATTGGGATGGTCAATTTGTACTACTGTTTCCCACCTAGCATCATGCAAACGCTGCACCCACTCTATAATGCCCTTCACGGAAAACCTTCTTCAAAGAAAAAGAGAGAGAGAGAGAGAGAGAGAGAGAGAGAGAGAGAGAGAGAGAGAGAGAGAGAGAGAGAGAGAGAGAGAGAGAGAGAGAGAGAGAGAGCTCCTCGCCATTTACCACACCGTCCACAACTTTCACCACTTTCTCGAAAACTCCTCATTTATCAACGACCATCAACCTGTGGTGCACACTTTAACGCAACGAGTTCAATTGCACCATCAGGCACGTCTCCAGTACAAAGAACCCTGTCGTCGACACCCTATCCCAAATAGCCATCGACGCAGTTCAACTCGACCTCGACTACGAAGCCATCGCCAGAGAGCAATGGGAGGATCCTGAAACACTTGCCTATAGGAAATCATTTACATCCCTTAAGTGGCAGGACGTTCCTTTCCACAACAAGCACCCATATCATCTGCGACATCTATACCGGCCGCCCACGACCCCTCATCCCAGCCGCCTTCCGACATCAAGTATTCCTCTTAATACATGGCCTGTCTCACCCTTCAGCACGCGTCACTACAAAGTTCCTGAAGACGAAATTCATCTAGCGCAACATCTCCAAGAGCGCAAAGGAGTGGGCCAGATCATGCATCGCCTGCTAGCTAAGTAAAAATCATCGTCACACTGAATCAGGCATCGGATCATTCCATCAATCCTGACGACGCTTCGCACATATTCATGTCGACGTCGTCAGCCCACTGCCCCTGTTGGAAGGCCATTTTTACCTTTTCACCGCCTTTGATAGATAAACCAGTTGGTTGGAGGCCATCCTCATGTAGGATAGTACCGTCTCGTCCTGCATTACGGCCTTCCTCAGTGGAGTGATCACCAGATTTGGCCATCCGGAGCACATCACCTCCGACCGAAGAATTTGCTTCACGTTGCGGCTGTGACATTCCCTCGCTGAATTGGGTACTACAGCCCATCTCACTACCGCCTACAATCCTGCAGCCAACGGCATGGTCGAACGAACCCACCATTCACTCAAAGCAATGCTTTGGCACCTTGCAACGACGGCTCCTGACTCCTCCCAAATACCATGGATACTCTTTGGCCTCCAGACACTTATCTTGGCCCACCTCAACGTGTTTCCAGCAGAGATGGTCCTCGCCAAATCTCTCGTTGTGCCCGCAGAATTCTTCTCCCAACAGGATTCTCCCGAGAGCCTGCAGCAGCTGCGACGCACTGTCAGCAAATTTGCCTCATGCGTACCGTCACATCACCGGGAGGTAAAGTAATACCTCCCATACCACATCCAAACCTCGAAGCACGTCTTCCTGAGGACGAACACTCACACACCACCACTCACTCATCTCTAAACTGGCCCCCATCCTGCCCTTGAACAGAAGGACAAGACATTCCGCATCTCTGTCTCCGGCAGGCTAGAATGGGTCTCCACCGACTGCCTAAAACTAGAACAGCTCGACATTCCACCCACAAATTTCTCATAAGCAGGACGCTCTCTGAAACCAAGGCAATTTTAAGAGGGGAATATTGTACAAATCCCGATAACTACTTGGCATGGAACGCGCTTTATGTTGCGGCTAGACCTGACGCGCCTATGACAGTGCGACCCTACTTGACCCGACCTAACCTAATCCAGTGCAATTATGTAATTGTGTACCACGAGTGACTACCCACGAGGTATATCTTTCGGCTCGTGGCAGCATGTAAAATCAGTTCAGTTAAACCTTGATAATAGAGAAGACGAACTCACCAAACCTCTTTCTGTTCTCACAGTAGTATCGTCACAACGTCATAAAAAACTAGATGACCATACTTATTATAAGTAAGCATATGCGCATGATGATAAAAAATAGCTTGATAGATATATACATAATGGAAAAGGACTGGTGTGTTTGTGTTTGTGCGTGCGTGTGTGTGAGTGAGCGCGACCGGGTATTTGTGTCTTTGTGTGTGTGTGCATGTTTGTGTGCGTGCGTGTGTGTGTGTGTTGTGTGTGTGTGTGTGTGTGTGTGTGTGTGTGTGTGTGTGTGTGTGTGTGTGTGTGTGTGTGTGTGTGTGTGTGTGTGTGTGTGTGTGTGTGTGTGTGTGTGTGTGTGTGTGTGTGTGTGTGTGTGTGTGTGTGTGTGTGTGTGTGTGTGTGTGTGTGTGTGTGTGTGTGTGTGTGTGTGTGTGTGCTCGCGTGTTTGTATATGTGCTTGTGTGTATATGTATTCTATTAATATTATGTACGTATACAGATACATTAGTTCTTAAACTAACTTAATGTGTAGGTATGCAATGAAATGTAGACATGATAAAAACAAAGATAGATAGTTGTATGTAGACGAAAAAATAAACAAATGATTAGGAATCTTAATAAGAATATGAAATATATAATGCATACAGAAATACCAAAGATCATTTTCACCTTGTAAGTTAGTAACTACTCGTAGGTGGAAACAAACACGCTTACTATGTACAAAATAAATAAGTATAAAGCCCCTTTCATCTCAGTCAATTAATATATTGCTAGCAAATGCAATAGTTAAAGTAGGGTGATATATGCTTAGATTGCTAGGTCTTCGAAATTGAACATAATATCATCAGTATTGTATGAAATAATATCTTCAGTGTTCATAAAACTATCTAGCCATAAACAAAAAAGTAACGATGTCCCCTACAAATGAAGTTAACATCTTTAGGGTAGTTTCCTATTTTCAGGTGAATAAAATCGCCTGACATAAGCCAAAATGAAATTAA
>NC_134783.1:13042216-13053495 GCF_046742065.1 Oratosquilla oratoria
CACACACACACACACACACACACACACACACACACACACACACACACACACACACACACACACACACACACACACACACACACATTTCGAATCCTACCCAGGGCCGAAATTATTTCGGTATCGCTGTGCCTCGGGTCGTTACTCTGACTCTCGTGGGCGGGGAGTTGGGGTGTGTGTGTGTGCAAGATCATAGCATTACCCATAGATCGGACCTACGAGCTCTGAGCTCTCTTCCAGGAGGGAAATAGCTGTCGATCACAGGTCCAACACGTGATCCAAAGACCAAGTGAATACACACACACACACACACACACACACACAAACACACACACACACACACACACACACACACACACACACACACACACACACACACACACACACACACACACACACACACACACACACACACACACACACACACACACACACACACACACACACACACACACACACACACACACACACACACACACACACACACACACACACACACAAATATATATATATATATATATATATATATATATATATAGTATATATATATATATATATATATGTATATATATATCTATATATATATATATACATATATAATATATTTATATATATACATATATACATATATATATATATATATATATATATATATATATATATATATATATATATATCCAAGGGTGTGTATACCTAGAAATGAATACTCGTAGTCTCCCCCACATTGTGGGATTTATTTTAGAAATATTTGCTTTCCCCCTGTACCACGCGCGCTCCAGAAATGTCCACCTGTCAAGCGCAAACCGAATTAAGTTTGCGATACAATTGCACCATTCGCAACCCCAGCCGCAATGCAAGTTACGCAATGCAACGGGCCACTCAACGTCCACAATGGAGGGGGCCACTATATGTTCACAGTATATAGGGCTAGTGTGCCTCTCTTCCAATCCTCTACAGAACAAACGGTTTCTGTAGTATACCTTGGCCTTACAAGAGAGATAGTACTCACTATCGTTTCCTTCATTTTGTACTGCATATGGAACTCTACAATACAGATGGTGTTCTGAAACGTAGCTCGTACTATATAGCATGTCCTGCTCCCTGTAATAAATGTTGCTAAGCAACGGAACCTATACTTTATAACGCAGGTGGAACTTAGTATCACAACTGGTTCTGTAACGCAGATGGTACTATCTAACTTAATACATACTTTGTAATGTAGGTGGAACTCAACAACGCAGGTGAGTTTACGCAACGAAAACCTATATTTTGTAAAGCAAATGTAACTCAGAAACACAGCTGGTTCTGTAACGAAGACTGCAAAATACAACTGATGTTGTACACATACACGCGATGACAAGGATTGCAGTGTATTGTCTTTATTGAGAACGTATCTGTTACTCAGCATTGTCACCTGGATTGTTGCAACTTAACTGCAGGTTGCAATCGTATTTATTACACTCTGAAGCTGCAAAAGTACAAATTTCGAAACGTATGTCAGGAGCACAAGTCAACAAGCTCCCTGGATATTACTCTTCACATCTTGCTTTACGAGGTACCTGTAAGGTTTACAAGGTAATACACATGTAGAGGAACATATGTACAACGAAAACTCATTAGAGTTTTACGTGATTATCATTGGCATCTAGTGATCGACGTAATGCACATATAGAGGAATAGCTTTACAACGAAAACTCATTAGAGTTTTACGTGATTAACATTGGCATCTAGTGATCGAGGTAATGCACATATAGAGGAACAGCTGTACAACGAAAACTCATTAGAGTTTTACGTGATTATCATTGGCATCTAGTGATCGAGGTAATGCACATATAGAGGAACAGCTGTACAACGAAAACTCATTAGAGTTTTACGTGATTATCATTGGCATCTAGTGATCGAGGTAATGCACATATAGAGGAACAGTTGTACAACGAAAACTCATTAGAGTTTTACGTGGTTATCATTGGCATCTAGTGATCGAGGTAATGCACATATAGAGGACCACAACTGGACTACGGAAATTCATTAGATTTTTACGTGGCTATCACTCGTATCTAGTGATAGCCACTTATCCTGGGCAAACGTCTCCGAATTCATACGAGGCTAAGAGTCTCCTGGTGTAAAATTGCCTTTTCAAAATGTCATATAGTCACTATACTTTATTTTTTATATCTAACGTGATTCTATCTACAATGAGCATACAGTAATCACATTCGACTGATAGAGTTCATGATTTATTAAAAAAAAGTTGAGCTCTAGTGATTGTGTAAAACCGATTGTACTGTAATTTGGTAATGTTTGCAATAGGGTTGGAATGTTTTATAATATATAAATGACTAAATCCTTACCACTCTTGGTCACAAAAGAGAAATGGGAACAACAATTTACCCGATTCCACACTTTGAACAAGTGTACTGGGTGATATTACCGATAATCCTTCAGGCTTTCATAATTATCTTTCTCTAATTAGTTCGATTCGTTTTTCTAAACACTTCATCGTTGAAAAAGTGTTGTCTCATTCGACTCTTCCGTCACAGGGTTTTGTTCTTGATTTCCCGGTGTGTTTCTCTGTCTTTATCTGGCCTGTCCTCAAGTCAACTGGTGTTATGTGCTAATCTACTTTTATAGGAATAAAATCGTTTGGTGGTAGTCAAAAAGTGGAAAAGGATGATAATCAATATCTTTGGGTTAAACTGATGTATGAAAATTGCCTAGAAGAAAAGAATATATATTTATATATATATATATATATATATATATATTTATCACACACCCGCACACACACACACACACACTCACACATACACATATATATATATATATATTTATATATTTGTTATATATTATCATGTGTTGTGTGTGTGTGTGTGTGTGTATGTGTGTGTACATATACATACACACACAGAATTGTCTCTAGTACATAGATTTTCATCTTTTCAGCAACATTAGATTTCATTTCAATTCCATACCATCACAGTCGAGACTGACAAGGGGCTCGGTGGAAGCATATACAGAAATTAATCCGTAGCCAGGCTATGAATCGCCAATAACGGGCGCAGTCAATCATACATTTTTTCCGATCGTCACCCCCGGGATCGAGCCTAGGTCTAGCGCATTTGCAAACCAACGCCTTACCAATTGCGCCATAGGAGCTCCCACGGCGTAATCAATAAGGCACTATTTTGGCAATGTGCAGATATCAAGTGTGATGATACTGGGATGGAATTTTGGATGTCGATGGACGGATATAAAAGTAATATATATATATTATATCATTATATTTTTATATATATATGTTATATATATATATTATATATATGTTACTTTATATATTACCTATATGATACATTATTGTTAAATATAGTATATAAATAATAAGTAATATTTATATATGTAATATTTTTTTTAATTATATATATATAATATAATAAAGTAATATAAGTATTATTTAATATATATATATACATTATGATAGTTATATAGTAATCATAATATATCTGTATAGACTTTATATATTGAATATATTGTTATATAATATGTATATATACCGTTATATATATATATATACGTTTTATATATAGATTATAAAATATGTATGTACACATATATATATATGTATTTATATGTTATACTAATATTATTATATATATGTGATATAATATATATATATATATATATTTTATATATATATATATATTATATATATACTTTATATATATATTAAGAACATTCTCCCTTTATGGGATAGGGGTGAAACTAGAGGGCGAGCAGTACTAGGCCTTTTATTACAGCACTTGAGCTTTGAAAAGTACAATAAATCAATACATTCCACCATTGTCTAATACATCATGCGTCCAAACTGCATGCTTACTCAGATAGATAAGCACCGTTCTATTTGTTGAACAATAGAAGACTTTTGGGCAAAATGCTCGTTTCCTTCAGTAATGTTGAAAGGGTATTGAGAGGACCTCTCTCAGGCATTGGTCTCGCATTTGCCTAGTCGTGGGCTTGAGTCCTGCAGTACTCACCGATTGCCAGCAATAACTGTTTGTTTACTGCACCTTAACTTTTTGTTTGTTTGTTTTTTATTTATATATTTATTTAATATTTATTTGTTTATTTATCTATTATTTCTTTTAGTTATTTATTTATTTGTTTATTTATTTATTTATCTATATGTTTATTTATTTATTTATTTATTTATTTATCTATTTATTTATTTATTTATTTATTTATTTATTTATTTATTTATTTATTTATTTATTTATTTATTTATTTATTATTTCATTTATTTTATTTTCTATTTTATATATTGATTTTATTTATTTATTGTATTTATTTATTTCATTTATTTATCTATTTATTTATTTATTTATTTATTTATTTATTTATTTATTTATTTATTTATTTATTTATTTTATTTATTTATTTATTTATTTACTGATTTACTCATTTATTTATTTATTCATTGTCGTCTATTTGATCCAAACCATGATGATAGCCTATCGGGAAGAGCTTCTATAGTACAATTGTCGCTGCAATAAATTAAATAGCTTAGCGGCAGTTTAAGACAAAGGAAAAATACCTCATGGTATAGAAGGGGTTGATATAGATAAGCTGTAACACCTTTCTTATAACTGAGGCGCCAAGGAGATGAATGAAATAACATGGCAACAGTCAGAATAAAAGGATAAGTTACACCAAGCACAGAAGGAATTGATGCAGAGGATTTTCTTCCTCCTTACTTCTCAGTGCATTTTAGCCTAGTTAATCTTATCTTATTTTATCTTATATCATTTCGTTTATTTCTATTTGATCTTATTTTCATTTGGTTTGAATTTATCCGGTTTTGTTTTATTTCGTTTAATTTCTACTTTATTTAATTTTTTCTTAAATACTATTTTATCTTATTCTCTTTTGTTTTAGTTTAGTTTGATTAGTTTAATTTCAATTTGTTTTGTTTTGTCTAATTTGTTTCAATTCATTCATTTTATTTATTTGTTTAATTTTATTTTCGTTTAGTTTATTCTATTTAATTTATTTACGTATTTATTTAATTATTTTCATTTATTTATTTATCTTTTTGCTATTCACTGTGAGCTCTGGAGCTGACAACATCCCTCGTCAACTCTTCCACAGCTGAAGGGTCTTCCATGGCAGCCCTTCAACTAACCAGCCTCGGGGATGTTTGTCTCTCGTCTGTGTGAGGCGCCGGTGTCCAAGAAGCGGACCCAGTGGAGACTCAGAACAAATGAATTCTAACCGCGATGAACCTAGCGATCCGAAAACTGGATTTGCTCGGGAGGAATAGATTGCGTTCTGAATCTCGGTTCGTATCTCGCTTCGGATCTGATTTTACAGCGTCTAGAGAGTGTTCATCGAGTTTCATGGTTTCGTATTTAGTCGTGGACGTCATCGTTTTTTTTTTCTCGTTTTTCTTTTTTCTTTTTTCTTTATTTCAAATAAACTCAGTAACCTCCATCCCATCAAAACATCATGATATATATATATATATATATATTTATATATATATTTTATATATATTTATATATATATATATATATGCAAAGTTGACCACTTGGGAAAAAGAAACGAACGAAGCAAAGCTCTTTCGTATATTAAACCTTAATTGAAAAGTACATAGTTAAAAGTCAATATTATATTACATATACAATGAAATAGGAACATGGGCAGTTTACAGAAGGGTAGAGGACAATTTACCCCCTGGAAGGCGGGCTGTCAGGTCGCAAGGGTCAATGCGTCCGCTAATGAGGGTAGGGCGACATTAGGTCACAGTCGCAGGGTTACATTTTACCTGTTATTATTTTGGTTATATCTTGACAGATAAAATTGTCAAGATTATATAAGCCCTTGTGTAGATTGGTATTTTGATCACTGGTGGTATGGATCAAACTACACTTTATCAAGTTTCTAACTATTATGTTTTTAGTATAATAGATTGCATGGGCATTACCCCAATCAACTGGATGATTATTCAAATCAATATGCTTAAAGATTCCACAGGAATTATTGCCATTCCTAAAAAATTTCTTGTGTTGTTCAACTCTAATGTTTAAGGATTTGGTAGTTTGACCTATGTAAAAATGATTACACATTTTGTAAGGAATTTTATAAATGCATACTTTTTCAACTTCAATGCTATTATTGATGAGCATATGTTTTACTGTACTATAGTTTTTTAAAACTGCCTTTACGTCAAATCTTTTTGATAATTCTGTAAAAATTAAAAAAAAATCTTGAAATGGCAAAATTAAAACATTATGATAACTAAAAGGAGACTTTGGCTGAGGAGTAATGGATTTTAAGGAATTGTTTAGGGTATTTTAATTTTAGCCCAGTGTTAAATCCATTTCTGATTTCGTCATCAATAAATTCAGGACTACAAATACGGAAAGCTCTGAGAAACATTGAAGAAAAAACTGAACGTTTAATACTATTTGGATGAGAATGATAATGAACATATGAGCTTACATTGGTTGATTTACGACATATTTTAAATTTAAGGCTGTTGTTATGACGTAGGATAGTACGATCTAAGAAAGGTGAGGTACAATTTTTCTCAGTTTCTAAAGTAAATTTAATAGAATCAACAAGGGTATTTAATTTGGTTAAAATATCATGGACATTTTTATCATCTGGCCAAAGACATAAAATGTCATCTATATACCATAGCCAAGGGATGTTAGGGGGAAGATTTTGTGTAATATTTTAGTTTCGAAAAATTCCATGTAAAAACTACTCAAAACTGGGGATAAAGGTTTCCCATACTCATGCCGAATTTTTGGGAATAGAAATTGCCACTGAATTACAAAGGATTACAAAGGCGGAGCATGCCGACAGGAGACCTTTTGATCCATATCTAGGTCGGATGCGAAAAAAAAATTATATTAATATCAAGATAATAAATAAAAACTATAATAATGTAAATAACAAATAAAACACATAAATAAATGCATAGGTATAGTTAAATAATAAACAAACAGGTAAATAGTAAATAATAATGAATTGACATATAACTAATAATAAATGAAAATCAAACAGACAAATGATAACAAAACAAAAACAAATAATATAAGATAAATTATAATCATTACAGCATTTTACTTAGGTATTTATCTAAATGATTCTTAAAGCCTTTCACTGATCGTTACATTGCACTACCTGTGCAGGAAGTTTATTCCATTCATTAACTACACGGTTGGCAAAGTTGTTTCTACCTACTTCCAAATTGAATCTATTTCCGGACAGTTTGAGACCATTGTTTCTTGTCTGATTCTCATTCAATGTGAAAATTTGGTCACTTTTGATGTTGTCAATTCCCTTTAGAATCTTAAAGACCTGTATCAAGTCACCTCTGAGTCTACGCTTTTTTAGGGAAAACAGATTCATGTGTTTTAGTCGATTTTCGTATGATTTATTTTTGATATTTGGAATCAGTTTTGTGGCTCGCCGTTGTACTTTTTCCAGTCTGTCAATGTCTTTAATGAGATTCGGTGACCATACGGAAACAGCATATTCCAAATGTGGACGAACTAACGATTTATATAGCTTGTTAATGAGTGATGGACTTTTGAAATCAAAAGATCGCGCAATCAGTCCCAGAATCTTATTTGCTTTCTCAGAGGCTGAAATACACTGCTTGGATGATTTGAGGTCGTTACTGATAATTACGCCGAGATCTTTTTCACTATCCACTTTTGTTAACGAATTTCCAAATAACTTGTAATCGTACTTACTGTTATTTTTACCTATGTGCATTACCTTGCATTTACTTGTGTTAAATTTCATTAGCCACTTTTCAGACCATTGCTGTAATTGATCTAAATCTTCTTGAATATCTAATTGGTTTAAGTGATCATTTGCCACTCCGCACAGTTTTGTATCATCAGCAAATTTGGAAACAGTAGATTTTAGTCCATGGTCTATATCATTTATATATACTATGAATAGAAGTGGCCCAAGAACGGAACCCTGAGGAACTCCACTTGCAACACTTTTCCATCCAGAAGTTTTTCCATTTAAAACAACTCTCTGTTTTCGACCATTCAACCAATTACTAGTCCAACCTAATAGGCTACCACTTATTCCATGCAAAGCTAATTTAGTAAGTAGTCTTTCGTGTGGGACGGTATCAAAAGCTTTTGCAAAGTCTAGATATATTAAATCTATATTGTTTCTTTTGTCATAATTCGAGATAACTGTGTTGTAGAATTCGAGTAAGTTAGTCACGCAAGAACGTTTCCGTCTGAAACCATGCTGGCTATCATTTATCAAACGGTTACTTTCTAAATGATGTTCGATAGCATCTCTGATGATAGTTTCCATTATTTTTCCTACGATTGAAGTCAAACTTATAGGCCTATAGTTATTTGGTTTCTTTTTGTCACCTTTTTTGAATATGGGAGTAACGTTAGCTAGCTTCCATTCTCTTGGGACATCTCCGGATATGATGGATTTCTTGAAAATAATTTCTAATGGAACAACAATCTCATTTTTCATTTCCTTTAAGATTCTTGGATGCCAACCGTCAGGCCCTGGTGTTTTATTAACTTTGAGTTTGTCTATACACCTTTTAATTTTTTCTTTTGTTATATTTACCGTAGTGAGTAAGTTTACCCCAGACTTTTCACAGGTTTCAGTTTGAAATTCACTTTGAGGTGTTTTGTTTACGAATACCGAGCTAAAATAATTGTTTAAGATATTACACATTCCTTCATTTGAATATTCAAGTTGACCGTCAGCTAATAGTGGACCAATGTGATTCCTAACAACCTTTTTATCTCTAATGTAACTATAGAATTCTTTGGGATTCTCTTTGGATTTATCAGCGATGTTCATTTCGTATTGTCGTTTTCTTTTTCTTATTGTCTTTTTTAAATCTCTCTGTATTGATACATAACTTTCATAGTCATTAGATGCACCCGAGCACTTATATTTCTTATAAGCCTGTCTCTTTTTAGCAATACTTTTTTCAGTTTCTTTGTCGAGCCACTTTGGGCGAGCCTGATTTGGGGGACGTCTGTCCTTAAAAGGAATGTAAGTTTGAATCATCTTAGTGAGCGTATTTTGAAACATTTCCCACATCTGATCTACAGGTCTTTCGTTTAATTTTGCCTCCCAATCTGTAAGCTGAAGCTCCTGACGTAGTCCTATGAACTGAGCTTTACTGAAATCGGGTATTTTAGAAACACAAGTATCTATTCTAAAATTCTTTAGGAGTTTGAATATAACTAAGTTGTGATCGCTATTTGCAACAGATTCACCGACTTCTACATCAGTTACCATGCTTTCGCGGCTAGTGATCAAAAGATCGAGTAAGTTTCCATATCTTGTGTGCTCTTTTACATGATGAATTAAGTAATTGTCACCAAGAAAATCAATCAAGCGACTGCCTATATGGCCATGTTCAAGGGTCATCCAATCAATGTCAGTAAAATTGAAATCACCCATTATCAATACATCCCGGTTGCAGAAACTAGACAGTTCTTGAAATAACAGTTTGTCGTCTGCTAATGATAATGTCTTTGGCCTATATATTACACCTTGTAATCTTTAACACATACCTTAATTAGTTCGATCAATGTAGTTGATGGCAATGGAAGAATTTTTTTATTAAGTTCATCTTGAAGGTAAAATAATAAATCATCTATGGGGACTTTCGTGAATAAATTGGCTATATCAAAACTAACCAATGTAAACTTATAATTTTGTTTGATATCATGAAGTTTGTCCATTAAATCAGAAGTGTTTGTAACATGAGAAGAAGAGATTGCAGTTCTAGATTCTTGGACCGGAAGATCAACTTCATCAAAAGGCAACTTTTGAATTTGGCATACCCGTCCTGGTTCTTGGATCAAGCCCTCAGCAAGGCTAGAGCCAGCCACCTTAAAAATTCAGTTCCCACCACACAACCCTCTTTCAAAGATGTTTTAAAAATCCCCTATTGTAACTCCATCAGTTCTTCTTTTAAATTAATTCCCAACAAGCGTCTCACAGTTGCCTACCATTATCCTAACACGGTTCACAAACAAATTGTTAATGTTCATCAAAGGTTAAAGGGAAATGAGTCCCCAGGAGTGTATAGCCTTCCTTGTAAAGATTGTGATTTAGTGTACCTTGGTCAGACCGGAAGGGATCTTAACACCAGGTTAATGGAGCACAAAAGATCCATTAGGTATGCCCAGGAAAATTCCGCTGTGTTCCAACACGTCAGTACCCAAAATCACAGTCTTGACTGGGACAAGGACAAAAAAAATTTTAGGTCCAACTGTAGTTTTAGAAGAATTTTTTTTTAATCAGACTTAATCGAATAATGTCCGAACTTGAACATCTCCAAAGGTCAATAGTCCCCGGACATAATCTCACGGCTAGCTGTGAGCCGCTTGGTTACGAATTACCACCCTCCTGACCCCGCTTCCCGCCCGCTTCACTCCAACCTCACACCTCCACCCACACATCCCCTCACCTCTGACTCAGCCCTGCGTGACGGATTGTCCTGTTTTAGCTCTGCCTGTTTCCCTTCTACTCACATCTCAATTGTACTTATGTCTCTGCAAATTCTTGTAATCTGTACTTTCCTGAAGAGGGGTATAGCTATTAGCCGAAATATAGAATTTACACTTTCTTCTAAAGATTCCTTTTATTCCGACTTTGGGTTCTTCGTGATTGATATATACATACATACATACATACATACATACATACATACATACATACACATACATACATACATACATACATACATACATACATACATACATACATATATATATATATATATGTATATATATATGTATATGAATAAATATATATATATATATATATATATATATATATATATAATTAGATACAGAAAAATAGGTATGGATACACAGATATATAAAATGTAACGAGATTACTCAAGAATAAAACTACATATACGTTTACATATATAATTTAGATTTAAAAAGGAAATAGGCAAGAATTAGTTTACTAATAGGGTAGTCGATGAATGGAATAAACTTAGTAACCATGTAGTAAGCGCTGAAACTATCAGTTGTTTTAAAAAACGATTAGACAACTTTATGGATGGGGATGACAGGTGGTGATGGATACGGAGCTGCCTAGTATAGGCCTTATGGTCTTTTGCAGTCTCCTTTATTTCTTATGTTCTTCTTATGTTCTTATATATATATATATATATATATATATATATATATATATATATGTATATATATACATGTATATATATATATATATATATATATATATATATGTAT
>NC_134783.1:13063995-13066495 GCF_046742065.1 Oratosquilla oratoria
TGTATTTTTTAACAGTTTTTCTCACTTGAGGATGGTATGGTGTTTGCAATGATATATATTTTGTTATGGAGGAACAATCATAAATATGACAGGAATGAGTGGCGCTTGTTTATTGACTCTTTAAAAGTGAGGCTGAAAGCTGTTTTACTCCGCAATGAAAATAAGTTTCATTCTATTTCTCTGGCCCATACAGCTAACATGAACGAAAAATATGAGAGTATGAAGCTTCTATTGCAAAACATTAAGTATGATGAACATAAATGAAATATCTATGGTGACCTAAAGGTTGTGGCATTTTAAAAATGCAGCTGGGTTACACAAAGTTTTGTTACTTTCTCTGTGAGTGGGACAGTCGGGATAAGAAAAATCATTATGAAAAGAAAGTGTGGCCGAAACGACATCTGGTCCCAGGAGAGAAAAATGTTGTCAATCCTCTTGTTGATTCAGAGAAAATTTATCTGCCGCATTTGCATATAAAGGTAGGATTGATGAAAAAAAAATAAAGGTATGAATGAAAAGGGTAAGGGATTCACAAATTTGAAATATAAGTTTCCTAGAGTAAGTGACGTAAAAATCAAAGAACGTATTTTTGTTGAACCATAGATTAGGGCACTGATAGGAGACCAGAATATTTATGATGAGCTAAATGATCTTGAAAAAGCTGCATGGCTGTCATTTAAGAAAGTCTACGCAGAGTTTTTTTTTTTTAATTACAAAGTAAATGACTATTTTAAATTCTAAAAGAGCTACTGACATTCTGCAAGGCCTTGGGAATCAATATGAACCCAAAAAATGTATTTCCTAGAGCCTCACTTAGACTTTTTCCTTGCAAATTTTGGCGCCGTCAGTGACAAGCATGGTGAGAGGTTTCACTTTGACATTCTGAACATGGACACCCGGTACCAAGAGAAATAGTGCTTTTCAATGTTGGCTGATTTCTGTTGGTTACTAAAAAAGGATCTCCCAGAACCAACATGCACTCGAAAATCATACCTTTCTACATTTTAAAGGTATGTTTTATTGAGATATCAGCCTCATTATTAGTTATAATTGTAAAAAATTTAATATGCTATCACAGAAAATCTGTACCTGATAAAAAAAAATTCTGAAAATATATTTGAAATTAGCAGAAAAAATCTATCATGTTCACCTTATTTTGCTTGTAGGACAGGTATTTTGTATAAAGTTTATTGACCAATGTGATAGGCCGGGGTTTGGAGATTGCTAAAGAAAATGAAGAAAATAGGAGATAAGCCAGTTGTTGTTTGCTGACGACACTGCGCTAGTGGCAGGATCATAGGAGATATTGAGGAAGTTAGTGACAGAGTTTGGGAAGGTGTGCAAAAGAAGCAAGTTGAAAAATGTGAGTAAAAGTATAGTGATGAGATGCACAACGGGAGAGAAAGGCAGGAAATTGGAAGTGAGTATTAATGGAGAGAGGCTAGAGAAAGTGAATGTGGGTGTGAATGTGGCAAGGAAAGGGAGGAGTAGAGGTGGAGTTAGAACGTAGATTGAGAGAAGCAAGTAAATGCCTTAAAGGGTTGAAAAGTGTAATGAGAAATAGACATTTGGGAATGTATGCTAAGAGGAGATTGTATGCAGGAGTAACTGTGCCGACAGCCCTGTATGAGGCAGAAACATGAAACAATAGAGAGGAAGAGAGGAGAAGTTTAAATGTGCTTGATATGAAATCCCTGGGAAGTATGATAGGGGTTACTAGGCTGAATATAGTAAGAAACAAGGTGAGGGGGAGAGCACGGGTGGAAAGGGAGTTGTGAGATAGGGTTGATGAAAGTGTATTGGGATGGTTTGGACACATGGAAAGAATGAGTGAAGAAATAATAGTAAAAGAGGTGTGGAAAGCAGAGGTGGATGGAGTGAATATGAGGGGGCGGGCAAGGATGAGATAGATGGATGGGGTAAAAGGGGCATCGGAAAAGAGGGGAATGATTGTTAAGGAAGGAAGGGAGAAGGCAAAAGATAAGGGTTGGTGGAGAAAGGTTGTGTATGGCTGATTCTGTGATACATGGGAGTAGGTGGGGGATGGGGGATGTAGGAGTATGAGTGAATGATATTTTGACACATATGGGGACGGAGAGGGGGAGTCACCGATTTATTAAGTGGCCTTGCTGTAGATGTGCTTTGTCTTGGTACATTGCTTCTCACCCAGGGTAGTGGACGAGATGCAGGGATGACCCGTCAATAAGGAGGAGACAGGAAAACAGGGAAGGAGGGGTGACGAATGGGAGTGGAGTATGTGGGAATGAAATGGGTGGGAGTGGATTTATGCCTTTGACTTTGGTTACCTCCCTTGTAAGGAAGGAAAAGCCGTTGGTATATGTATGTCTATATGCTTGTCTATGCGCGCGTGCGTGTGTGTGTGTGTGTGTGTGTGTGTGTGTGTGTGTGTGTGTGTGTGTGTGTGTGTGTGTGTGTGTGTGTGTGTGTGTGTGTGTGTGTGTGTGTGTGTGTGTGTGTGCGCGCGCATTTGTGTTCATAT
>NC_134783.1:13068995-13073995 GCF_046742065.1 Oratosquilla oratoria
GGTTAACAGTCGTTGCTTTCACTCGACCAAGTGCCGTGGCGTGACTGTGGTAGTGGAAAACCCTTATACACCAACTTTCTTTCCGCGTTCAGCCTTCAAAGGTACTTTGCATTCAGAAAGAAAAATCAGGTTGGAGATTGGATCATCTTTCCCTTCACATAAACTCGACAAATGGGTGCGGGCATTACACATAACCAATATGCACTCAAATTCACTTTCACCCAACCAATATGCACTTAAACTCGCTCAGATCGATTAGGAAGCTATGGTGTTGAAGTAGTCAGGTCCAGAGATGGTGGAGTGGGAAAACGGTTTGTCTACTTATTGGTCTTTTTATCCGCATTTGCTTGAGTTGATCTACTTTATGGGACTCCTTCAAATTAGGAAAGATGCTTGATGTTTGCCCAAAATATTCTGAAATTATGCAAACACTCTGAGTCTCCACACGTATTTGCCAGTTTCTCTTCTCTTTGTGTTCTTCTTTTTGTTCTTATCAAAGTTATAACACCTTTTGGTGAAGAGGCTGTGGGAGTTGTTCGCACATTTTGAATATGCGCTTTCATATGGGAGAGTTACTGTAGTTTCCCAGTTTCTGTTATCTTTGTTCTTCATTTTTGTTATTATTAAAGTTATTGCACATTTTGCTGAAGAGATTGTGAAACCGTTCGAACACTGAATATCCACGTTCCTATGAGATAATAATCTTATTTTCACAGTTTCTGTTTTGTTTTGTTTTTTGTTCTTATTACATTAATGACACCTTAAGCTGAACATCTTTTTTTTTAATTTACAATAAACATGTGGAATAGTTCAAAGTGTGAGAAAATAATTATATCTTTCAGTTTTATTTATTCTATGTGACTTTTATAATTATTAAACTGAAAATATCTGAAGATGAACAAAGACTTTTGATGTTTTCTGTGGACTGGTTCAAGTGTTGAGATATGGAAGTATTAGAATGAGATCTTTTCTTTTCTTTTTAAACAAATATTTTTGTCTGTGGGAAACCTAAATCTAAAACAGCTTCAATATTTGAAATTATAATTCGTTTTAAAAGATATCAATATGATAAATTATATATAATATCATATAATATAACATAATGTAATATAATAGAATATGATATATATAATGTATTATAGTATGATATAATATAATATAACATAATATGATATAATATAATATGATACAATATAATATGATACAATATAGTATGATATAATATAATATAAGATATCAATATGATAAATTATATATAATATCATATAATATAACATAATGTAATATAATAGAATATGATATATATAATGTATTATAGTATGATATAATATAATATAACATAACATGATATAATATGATATGATACAATATAATATAGTATAATATAACATAACATATTATAATATAATATAATATAACATAATGTAATATAATATAAATATAATATAAAATAAAATAATATAATATAATATAATATAATATAATATAATAATTTATAATATAACATGATGTAATAGAATAGAATATAACATAATATATAATATAATATAATATAATATGATATAATATAATATAATATAATATAATATATAATATGATATAACATAATATAACATAATATAATATAACATAATATAATATAATATAATATAATATAATATAATATAATATAATACAATATAATATAATATATTATAATATGATATAATATAATATAATATAATATAATATAATATAATATAATATAATATAATATAATATATAATATTATATAATATAATATAATATAATATAATATAATATAATATAATATGATATGATATAATATAACATATAATATAATGTAATATAATACAATATCAATATCAATATAACATAACAAAATATAACATAATATAATATAATATAATATAAGATAATATAATATAATATCATACAATATCATATAATATCATATAATATTATGTAATATAATATAATAGAATAGAATAGAATATGATACAGTATAATATAACATAATATAATATAATATAATATAATATAATATAATGTTTATATTATATTGTATGAAATAATATGATGTAATATAATATATAATATGATATAATATAATACAATATAATATGATATGTAATATAATATAATATATAATATTTTATAATATACTATAATATAATATAATATAATATAATATATGATATAATATATCATAATATAATATAATATAATGTAATATAATACAATATAATGTAATATAATATAGTATAGTATAATATAAAATAACATAATATAATATAACAATATAATATAATATAATATAGTATAATGTAATATAATATGATATATAATATGATATAATATAGTATAATATAATACAATATAATATAGTATAATATAATACAATATGATATAATATAATATTTTATAATATAATGTAATACAATATAATATATAATATAATATAATATAATATATCATATATAACATAATATAATATATCATATAATATTATATGATATAATATAATATTTTATAATATAGAATAATATACCATAATATAACCTAATATAATATAATATACGATATAATATAATATAGTATAATATAATATAATATAATATAATATAATATGATATAATATAATATAATATAATATAATATAATATAATATATGATATAATATAATATAATATAATATAATATAATATAACATAGTATAATATAATATAAAATAATATAATATGATATAATATATAATATAATATAATATGATATAATATATAATATAATATGATATAATATAATATGATATAATAAAATATATCATAATATAATATAATATAGTATAATATAATAGAATGTAAAATAATATAATATAATATAATATAGTATAGTATAATATAATATAATATAATATAATATAATATAATATAATATAATATAATATAATATAATATAATATAGTATAATACAATATAATATGATATAATATAATGTGATATAATATAATATATGATATAATATAATATAATATAATATAATATAATATAATATAATATAATATAATATAATATAATATAATATAATATGATATAATATAATATGATATAATGTAATATGATATAATGTAATATAATAAAATATAATACAGTATAATATAATCTACCATAATAAAGTAGTAGCCTCTGTTTGTTTGTTTGTTTGTTTGTTGGATCACGAACTCCTCCTAGTGTTTTGGAGATAGACACCCATATCTATATATATTCTGATACTCTATCCCTCTAGGTACTTGGATAATTATATTTCAATAAAAAAATATTTTTGTTAGGGTTAAGGGTTACAGTGAGGTGGGTTATGGTTAGGTGAGTGATTAATCACGAATTACTCCTAGGTTTTTGCAGATAGACCCCTTTAACCATATATATTCTGAGTTCTTATAACCCAAGGTACTTGGAAAACTATCTTTCATTTGTCTGTCTGTCTGTTTGTTTCTTTATTTGTTTGTTTGTTCAGGAACTCCTCCTAGGGCTGTGCATATAGACCGCAATAACCATATATATTCTGATACACTATCATTTCAGATACTTGGATGGCTATATTTGATTTTCAAAAATATTTATATTTTGGTTAGGGTTAAGGGTTAAAGTTGGGTGGGGTATGGTTAGGTTAGAGATTATTCACGAACTCCTCCTAGGTTTTTGCAGATAGACCCCTATAACTATATATATTCTAAAACCTTAAAACCAAAGGTACTTGGATTACTATCTTTCATATGTCTGTTAATCTGTTTGTTTGTTTGTATGTTCACGTACTCCTCCTAAGGTTTTCCAGATAGACCCCCGTAACCATATGTATTCTGATACCCTATCACTCCAGGTACTTGGATAACTATGTTTCATTTAAGAAAATATATATTTGGTTAGAGTTAAGGGTTAAAGTTTGGTGGAGTATGGTTAGGTTAGAGATGAACTCGCAGCAACGCGCGGATAATTTGGCTAGTATAATCTAATATAGTATAGTATAATATAATATATTAAAAACGCTTCTTCTTTCTGGTTCCTTCAGAGTTTCAATGGCCGAGTGGGTTAGGGCGTTGTTACTTGCGTCAAAGGTCGAGGGATTGGCGGTTCGAATCCTGCTACCGGCGAAGCTGAAGCAAGGGCATGGATAATTAAATTCCACACTGCAAAGTCCTATGTAAAGGGTATCGTTCTATCCTCTCGATGGGGGTGGGGGATTTTTTTTTTTTTTATAAATTTTGAAGACCGAATGCAAAAAGAATGCATAATGTTCCCATTAGAGGTAACATGTCAGATAAATTAAATCGTCTGATGCCAAAGTTGCTCTTCCTTTATTCTCTTTTCTTTTCTTAGTGTTAAGAGGGCACTCAGTTCTCTCTTTCTCTCTCTCTCTCTCTCTCTCTCTCTCTCTCTCTCTCTCTCTCTCTCTCTCTCTCTCTCTCTCTCTCTCTCTCTCTCTCTCTCTCTCTCTCTCTCTCTCTCTCTCTCTCTCTTTCTCTTTCTCTCTTTCTTTCTTTATTTCTCTCTCTCAATTTAAATTCATTTCATCCTTCTATGCCGCTATTAGCGATCGATGCGCTAGTTTCTTCTTTATGATTTCTATTTCTGTGCAATTCTCCCCTCTCTGTGTCGTTCATTAAATTACCTTCTTACGCTTTCTTTATATTTCCTTTTCGTCTTCTTCTTCTTCTTCCTCTACTTTTTAGTCTTTTCTTCTCCTTTTTATGTTTCGTCTCCTCCTTGTTTTTATTTCTTTTCATTCTTCTTTTTTTCATCTATCTATTACTTTGTACAATTATTCCTGATGTTGCTGTTATAAGATAGTTACTGTTGTTATTTCTGTTGATGCTGCTGTTATAAGATAATTACTGTTGTTATTTCTGTTGATGATGCTGTTTTTTGCTGTTGTTGTTGTTGTTGCCGTTGCTGTTGTCTTCTTCTTCTTCTTCTTCTTCTTCTTCTTCTTCTTCTTCTTCTTCT
>NC_134783.1:13078995-13083995 GCF_046742065.1 Oratosquilla oratoria
TTTTGTAATTGTATACGTATAACGCTATATAGTTACAGATATAAGATAAAGTGTAGTTTTCTATTAATTTAGAATAAACACAGTATTATTCTACTGTACTACAAAGGTAGGAGTAATAGTATTAGGTAAGCAGAGTAAGCTTTGTGTATTTAGTTTATTTAGAATCCGCTCTGGTTTCTTTTGTTGATTTATATTTTCTCTTTGCCGTTTGTATTGCTGAAGGAGGAGCAAAATGGCTTGTGAATATTGTGTGAACCTAAAGGACCGTCTCAGGATGTGTGAGGAGGAAAATCGTCTTCTCAGGAGTGCTCTCAGTGAGAAGAGTGAATCCTCCCCACAACCCAAAGAGCGTTCCACTTCTTCCCTTCTGCCACTATCGTGAGCAAGTGGCGCTCCCTGGGGTCCCGTTTGTCAAGCTCGCGTTCGGTAAGTGGGTGCCCTGTGGAGCAGCCGCTGGCTCTAGCCAATCGTTTTACTCTGCTGGGGGATGAAGTGGCTGAAAATCAGTAGTTCTTGGTGGTGGGGTACTCCATGGTGCGAGGCTATTACGACATCCTGCAGCAGAAGACTAAACGACGTTTCAATCTTGTATGTCAAATGTGCTGTGGTATCGCTGATTGTACCCAGACCATCAGGGAGCAACGATGGACGAACACGGTTACGATTGTTCATACAGGAAGTAACAATGTGGGTAGGGTGAGATCAGAGGAACTTATTCGGAATTACAAGGTCCTCCTTCAGGACCTGAAGGAACGTGGGAGCTGTCACGTAGTCTGTGGGATCCTCCCGAAAATCTACGCAGGCTTGTGTTGGAACAGTAGAACCACAGGGATCAATGAGAGGATATCACGATTGTGCACGCAACTGGGATACCACTTTCTTGATCCTTGGTATCTTTTTACATTTCTGATGGGATCCACCTTACCAGCAGAGCCAAAGATGTTCTTACAAACCTCATTGTGGGAATTTGTAATGAACAAGTTCCCCTTTTTTGGGGGTAGAAACCCAAAGAGAAGGAGAAAAAGAATGAACTGGGGAAAACAGGGTATAGTATAGCAATAATGTAACACAATATGCTAGTATAGGACAAAATATAAATTTAGGATATAATGTCGGTAGAGGATGAAATATTACAGTAGGATGTAATGTCATAGGACAAAATATCACGATGGGATGTAATAACAGTGAAGGACAAAATATCACGATAGGATATAATGATAGTGGAGAACAAAATATCACGGTAGGGTATAATATTAGTGGAGGACAAAATATAGTTTTAGGAAGGGATGCCGGACAGAATGTCAGTGAAAGACAAAACACCACGATGGGATGTAATGACAGTGGAGGACAAAATATCACGATGGAATGTAAAGATAGTAGAGGAAAAATATCACGGTAGAATATAATGTCACTGGAGGACAAGATTCAATTTTAGGAAGGGATGTCGGACAGAATGTCAATAAATGACGAGAGGCCGGTGTGAAACGCGGTGATGTAGGGGGCAAAGTGTACAAAAGAGATTGGATGACCGTGAGCGACCAGATGTCCGTGATGGGGGAAATGTTAATGAGGCATTGAATGTTAATGAAGGACCAAATATAAATACAGAATAAAATTACAACGTCAGGCATGATATTGAAACTCAAAACATGTCGAAAAGAAATAATCACGAGTTTCTTAAAACCATGTAATTTAATGCTCATAGTATTAGGAACAAATTTCAAGAAATATAAGCGTATGTCAAAAGCAAAAATCTTGACATGATAGGAATAACCGAGACATGGTTAAATGGTAAAGAGTTTAAAGCTGAATTTAATATTTCGGGATTTAAACACTAATCAGGACAGAAACCACAAGAAAGGTGGAGGTGTTCTGTTGTACATTAAAAACAATGACTATGCTTTTGTTGTAGAGAGATTGAAACAGGATTCATATAGTTTGTGGGTAGAACTAACACAACCAAATTGACAAAAATTAATGTAGGTGTAATACATAAGCCAAAGACATTATCATTAGCAGACGACAAACTGTTGTTTCAAGAACTGTCTAGTTTCTGCAACCGGGACTTATTGATAATGGGTGATTTCAATTTTACTGACATTGATTGGATGACCCTTGAACATGGCCATATAGTAAGTTGTTTGATTGATTTTCTCGGTGACAATTACTTAGTTTAGCAAGAAAAAGAACCCACAACCATGATAACCGATATAGAAGTCGGTGAAACTGTTGCAAATAGCGAACACAACTTAGATTCAAACTACTAAAAAAAAAAATTAGAATAGATGCTTGTGTTTCTAAAATACCCGATTTCAGTAAAGCTCAGTTCATAGGACTACGTCAGGAGCTTCATCTTACAGATTGGGAGGCAAAATTAAGCAAAAGACCTGTAGATCAGATGTGGGAAATATTTCAAAATACGCTTACTAAGATGATTCATACATACATCCCTTTTAAAGACAGACTTCCACCAAATCAGGCTCGCCCATAATGGCTTGACAATGAAACTGAAAAAGTATTGCTAAAAAGAGACAAGCTTATAAGAAATACAAATGCTAGGGTGCATCTAACGACTATCAAAGTTATGTATCATTACAGAGGGATTTAAAAAAGACAACAACAACAAAAAACGAAAACGACAATACGAAATGAATATCATTGATAAATCCAAAGAGAATCTCAAAGAATTCTATATTTACATTAGAGATAAAAATGTTGTTAGGATTCATATTGGCCCACTATTATCTGCTCATGGTCAACTTGAATATTCAAATCAAGGAATGTTTGATATTTTAAACAATTATTTTAACTCAGTATTCGTAAACGAAACACCTCAAAGTGAACTTGAACTTGAAACCTGTGAAAAGTCTAGGGTGAGCTTACTCACTAAGGTAAATATAACAAAAGAAAAAATGAAAGGGTATATAGAGAAACTCAAAGTTAATAAACCACCAGCGCCTGACGGTTGGCATCCAAGAATCTTAAAGGAAATGAAAAATGAGATGGTTGTTCCATTAGAAATTATTTTCAAGAAATCCATCATATCCGGAGATGTCCCACGAAAATGGAAGCTAGCTAATGTTACTCCCATGTTCAAAAAATGTGACAAAAAGAACCCAAATAACTACAGGCTTATAAGTTTGACTTCAATCGTAGGAATAATTATGGAAACTATCATCAGAACATCATTTAAAAATTATCTGTTTGAAAAATGATAGCCAGCATGGTTTCAGACGGAAACCTTCTTGCGTGACTAACTTACTCGAATTCTACAACACAGTTATCTCGAATTATGACAAAAGAAACAATATAGATTTAATATATCTAGACTTTGCAAAAGCTTTTGATACCGTCCCCCACGAAAGACTACTTACTAAATTAGCTTTACACGGAATAAGTGGTAGCCTATTAAGTTGGACTAGTAATTGGTTGAATTATCAAAAACAGAGAGTTATTTTAAATGGAAAAACTTCTGGATGGAAATATGTTACAAGTGGAGTTCCTCAGGGTTCTGTTCTTGGACCAATTCTATTCATAGTATATATAAATTATATAGACGACGGACAAAGATCTACTGTTTCCAAATTTGCTGATGATACCAAACTGTGCGGAATGGCAGATGATCGCTTAAATCAATTAGACATTCAAGAAGATTTAGATAGATTGCAGCAATGATCTAAAAACGTACC
This sequence comes from Oratosquilla oratoria, assembly GCF_046742065.1. Lineage (NCBI taxonomy): Eukaryota > Metazoa > Arthropoda > Malacostraca > Stomatopoda > Squillidae > Oratosquilla > Oratosquilla oratoria. The sequence goes on from NC_134783.1 coordinate 13,082,685, forward strand.
TAATAATATATTCCACAAGTAAATGCAAGGTAATGCACATAGGTAAAAATAACAGTAAGTACGATTACAAGTTATTTGGAAATTTGTTAACAGAAGTGGAAAGTGAAAAAGATCTCGGCGTAATTATCAGTAACGAGCTTATATCATCCAAGCAGTGTACTTCATCCTTTGAGAAATCAAATAAGATTCTGGGATTGATTGCGCGATCTTTTGATTTCAAAAGTCCATCACTCATTAACAAGCTATATAAATCGTTAGCCCGTCCACATTTGGAATATGCTGTTACCATACGGGCACCGAATCTCATTAAAAACATTGAAGGATTAGGAAAAGTACAACGGTGAGCCACAAACCGATTCCAAATATGAAAAATAAATCATACGAAAATCGACTAAAAGATATGAATCTGTTTTCCTTAAAAAAAAAAAAAACGTAGACTCCAAGGTGCCTTGATACAGGTCCGTCACTCAATAACAAACTTTATATATCGTTAGTTCGTCCACCTTTGGAATATGCTGTTTCTATATGGTCACCGAATCTCATTAAAGACATTGACAGATTGGAAAAAGTACAACGACAAGCCACAAAACCGATTCCAAATATCAAAAATAAATCATACGAAAATCGACTAAAACACATGAATATGTTTTCCTTAAAAAAAAAAAATAGACTACAAGGTGACTTAATACAGGTCTTTAAGATTCTAAAGAGAATTGACAACATTAAAAGTGACAAAATTTTCAAACTGAATGAGAATCAGACAAGAAACAATGGTCTCAAACTGTCTGGAAATAGATTTAATTTGGAAGTGGGTAGAAACAATTTCGCCAACCGTGTAGTTAATGAGTGGAATAAAATTCCTGCAGAGGCAGTGCAATGTACTTCATTTCGAAGCTTCAAGAATCATTTAGATAAAGACCTAAGATGCTATAATGACTATCATTTATCTTATATTATTTGTTTATTTGTTTTATTATTTGTCTTTTTGTTTACTATTATTTGCTTGAGTCTCATTTATTATTAGTCATATGTAAATTTATTATCATTTACTATTTATCTGTTTGTTTATTATTTAACTATACCTATGCATTTATTTGTGTATTTTATTTATTATTTACATTATTAATTTTTTTATTCATTTATTTATTTATTTATCATTATCATGATTTTTTTTCATCCGACCTAGATATGGACTAAAAGGTTTCCTGTCGGCATGCTCCACCTATGTAATTCTTTGTAATGAAAGATTGGGTCATGGGAGTAAAACAAAGACGATCTAGGAATCGGTTTACTCTAGCAATTCAACCAACT
>NC_134783.1:13101495-13106495 GCF_046742065.1 Oratosquilla oratoria
GAGAGTACACCACTATAGCACCATGCAGCACAACAGCAGTAACCTGAGGGACTGTGTGGTCAGAGTTACGATAGACCTTCCAGGGGAGAGAGCAAGTCAGACTTATTACCTGATTTCATATCCCCTGACTTTGACAGAGAAAGTGGCTTATACTGGTTCTCAAACTTGAAGAACCCCTCAAGCTTTCCTTCTCGAGATTGGCAGGCGATGTATAGTCTGGAGAACAATGTACAGTCGTTCTTCAATGCCTGACTTTTCTGTTTTCAAAGATTTTGAGACTTCGAGAACAGCAACAGCATGTTCTTCTAGATAGACTGTGTAAATGACTTTGAGTTGTAATGCGTTCATTTACAAATGTCTCATACTGACACTGTCCCAAGTCATACACGCCCTTGAAACTTTCTACAGCTAACTGGTTGATAACAACTTTGCTGTCAAGTGTCAACATATCGTTGCTGTCCTCTAGGGAAGGACTTCCAAGATCTTCTATAACCTTCTTGACATTGAGAGCAATTACCTCCTTCACAAAGGAATTCTGAGCACTTGGTGTCTGCTTATGGTGTTTGTCATTGGCTGCTTTCTCTGAAGTGTTCTCAATGTTGCGGAGGAGTCTACTGACCTCTGGACCATCAATCAACTAACATATTAGTGCTGTAGGATTGTTTGTCAAGCCTACAGATCCACTTTCATCTTTGATCAGAGCATTTTCTTACTCATGTGCCTGATCTAGTGCCATTGCAAAGAACTCGTGACCTGTTTTCTGAATCATAAACGCACATTCAGAGAGCTCCAGATACACAGCAGGATGAGACTGCTGCAGATCTGGCATAGTTGGTGTGATCTGTAGAAAATGCCCAAGGTGTCAATTTAGCTAGTGACTATATACTTTTTGAAGTCACCCTTCCGAAGTGATTGTACATACTGAAGAAAATCCATCTCCAACTCCAGCACTAAGTTCCAAAACTGGAACTGTGGACGCTCTGCACACATCTTCTTGACCCACTTTTGAAAGACAACAATGTCTTCGTCAGAAGAAATGCTTTGCTTGTAACTTTCATCCATAGAAGGTAGAGAGCAGCTGCAGTGACAGTATGGGGATGACGTGTCCTAGTCAGGTGTACGGCTTTGAAATGGGAGTCAGCAACACCACTAGTTGCAACGCCATGAACTTTTAATGCAAAACAGATTATTGCTGGGGTTTCACAATCTCAATTGTGGTGAATAGGCCCCGTAACGAGAGCATATAGAGACCTAGATTTCACTGTGTTGAAATCAAACAACTGAGATATTGATAGAAATGCCTGTGAATCGATGCCTTCCAAGTTAACTGATCTTTGATATTTGGGCCATTCAGTATCATGCTTATCAGTAAAGTCAGTGTTGTTGGAACAGATTTCTGTTAACAGTTCTCTATAAAATGACCGTTAAATATTTGCTTGATCTTGAAAATACCTCTGAGTATAATATTCGCAGCCTTTGCTAACAACTTTCGCTATATATCGTACTCAACGTCAGATGCATGTTTTAAAGCAAGACCAATATCTTTCATGAATGCCAGAAATACTTCTTTGCCTTTATTTTGCTCTTGCAAATCAGATACTGCATCAAAAACACATTCCTTAAACCATGTTGTGTACAACTACCCATCCTCAGCACCTAGCTCTTCAAGTCTAGCTTTTTAAGAGCTTGTAGTTTGAACATAGACCTTGTTTTAAGAGACTCTCGATATGACTCAAAGTATGATATTAGTTCAGCAAATGCAATACCATGCAGAGCACTTGACTCATTTAGATCGTTGTCTTGATTTCTCTCATACTGTCTGGCAAATTTGTGGAATTTCGCTAAGCACAGAGGGTGATATTCTGCCTCTATTGCCACCACATCTCCTGCAGCTAGTTTTTACAACACCTTCGAGTTAGGGAGGTCAGTGCTAATTCGGCAGACCTTGTAATCCAACTCAAAGGTTGAAGTCCTGTGCAGGTCAGATGACTCAGAGTCATCAGTTAACACAAACTGTCGCCTAATTGTGACTGATCTTGCTGTACCTTTTGTTTCACACTTGCATTTGACTGCTCTTTCAAACATACTGATGTTAATCTTAGCTCGACAAGATTTATGCACTACAGCATTATATAACAAGAGAGTTTCTTCCATGCAATGGCCTTCATCTAACTGCTCAACATTTACTGAGAAAGGTAGCTGGTTCATTTCATGGAATTTCTTGATATTTTCAGCCATGTATTTGTACCTAGCACCTTTATCTTTTTTTTTTGAAGAAGCAAGATATTGTACAAGCTCATTTATTACTGCTTGCAATAGAAAACTTTTCTTCTAGTCCTCAATAACATGTTCTGTTTGACCAGAAATGCTGGGGACTGGTTCATCAGTTAATTGAAATGACGCCGTTAGAGTAATTCAATGCACAACAATATCAACATAAAGTGTACGACTTTTAATGAATTTGCACTCCGGTAACTCAATGCAAAACAGTATCAACATAAAGTGTACGACTTTTAATAAATTTGCAATGGTTATGCACTCGAGCTCATTGATCGGTGATAGGGGAGGTTGAGCGAGTTGAGCTCCATTTTGGTTCTTCTACTGCTTCTCATACCTGTCCCTTGGATTTTCCACGGATGACTGCTCCTGATGCGGACTGGACTGCACTCAATGGCCAATTTTTAATCATATTTAGTCCAACACTGTAAAACCTAGAGAGAAACAACAAAAGAAAAACTACTTGTGTAGTGCACTTAAATAATCTCTCTCTCTCTCTCTCTCTCTCTCTCTCTCTCTCTCTCTCTCTCTCTCTCTCTCTCTCTCTCTATGTATATATGTATATATATATATATATGTATATATATATGTATGTATGTATGTATGTATGTATGTATGTATGTATGTATGTATGTATGTATGTATGTATGTATGTATGTATGTATGTATGTATGTATGTATGTATGTATGTATGTTTGTATGTATGTAATGTACCGGGCAGAAACATGGAACATGAGAAAGGAAGAGTGAAGGAACTTGAATGTGTTTGAGATGAAATGTCTGAGAATATGATAGGGGTTACTAGGCTAGATAGAGTGTAAATGAGGAGGTGAGGAGAAGAACAGGGGTGGAAAAGGAGCTGGGAGATAGGGTTGATGAAAGAGCATTAGGATGGTTTGGACACATGGAAAGAATGAGTGAAGAAAGATTAGTAAAAGTAGTGTGGAAGGCGGAGGTGGAAGGAGTGAATATGAGGGGGCGTCCTAGGATGAGATGGATGGATGGGGTGAAAGGGGCTTTACAAACGAGAGGAATGTTTGTAGAGGAAGGACGGGAGAGGACAGAAGATAGGGGTGAATGGAGAAGGGTTGTGTATAGATGAGGCTATGATGCATGAGGGGGAGTGGGTGGGGGATGGGGGGAGGAAGTATGTATGAGAAAAAAAAATTGACGCAGCCCGAAGGGATTTCTCCCCGTCTTCTCCTTTCCTGCATGAGGGGACGGAAAAGGGGGGTCGCCGATTTTATGAACCGGCCTTGCTGTGGATGTGCTGTGTCTTGTGACACTGCTTCTGACCCAGGGCAGTGGACAGGATACAGTGATGACCCGTCATCCAGGAGGTGCCAAGATAGGAGGGAGGGAGGAGGTTGGAGGGGAGTGGAATATATGAGAAATGAAATGAGTGGGAGTGATTTCTATGCCTTTTTCTTTTTGGCTACCCCCCGTGTAAGGGGTAAAAAGCCTTTGGTATATACAGTATATATATGTATATATATATATATATATACATATATATACATATACATATATATACATATATATATATATGTATATATACACATATATATATAATATATATGTGTATATATATATATATATATATATATATATATATATATATATACATACATATAAACCACGGTTCCATTTACATAATGTTTTGTTAATTTTGGTCACTATGGGCCTCTGATTATATTTTCTACTATTAAGAGATAGCTCATATTAATATTTTAGAAACCTGCCAAGTTATATATTCCTAACTTAAAAAATACAACATTTAAGACCATTTTAAGTAATTTTTGTGACGTTCGCCCCATGGCAAGATGTTAGTTCCTACTCTGGCCACCAGGGAACTCTAACAGCTTGTTTCTATATCCCAATATATTTATCTAAGGTCACTCTATCAGTGTGATAATTTTAATGTTTTTAACCCAAAAATACATGAAATGACTCTAGGGCTGGTCTTAGATCCCCCACTATAAAGTCTTCAGTGCATTAGGAAGTTTTGGATCCTGTTTTCTATGAAAGAGAAATATTCTAGTTTTCTTGAAAGGAGCCCCAACGAAGAGAACATTTCTTATTAGGTGTTCAGAAAGGCTTCTTTCAATGTATAGGTTGATATATTAACATTTACATTCGTAGTTTTTTAATCTTGTGTATTACGAATAGTAATTTTTAAGTCTAAATGCACTTATCAACATTGCCTGATAGTGTACACATTCTTTCTGAATATGTCCCTTTCTTGTGATCTCATGTCAATATCTACTTCTTAGTAGTAATTTATATCTGTCTCTTACATTTATATTACCTCTTGGAAGCTAACAAGGTTTAGAAGCATTTTTTTTTCGTAATGAAAGCTATCGTTCTTTAAACAGTGCATTGAGTAAAGATTATTTCATAATATACTGTTCCCATTCTAGCTCTGTTATTGCCTGCTTCCTCTTACTGGTTGTTAATAATATTTTCTCCTTTATCTCACCTGGCAAACCTTTTTTCTCTTTATGGTGGCAGCATTTGCCATGATGCTAAAACTACAGCTGTCAGCATAGCTGTCTTAGTACCCTTAGATGTACAGTATCTATCCATTCATGCTGCCGCCAGGAAAGCAGCATTGGTACCTTCCGAGCTGCATTTACAGCTGCATGATGCAAATGTGGCAAGTGCAGAAGCACGATCTGCAGCTGGATCTCTGAATTTGACGTTTGCTTGCCTGCTTTACCTTC
>NC_134783.1:13111495-13116495 GCF_046742065.1 Oratosquilla oratoria
ACTATTTTTAGAAGCATGGAAGACCAAGGACAACTGTATAAACAGGGGCATTGACCTCAATCTAATCTATGTAGGGACTAGGAGCACAACTATATAATGGACTCATAGCAACGACTTAATATTGGGTTAATGATATTTATTATTATTTTTTTTTCAGCAATGTATTATATAAGTATATATCTGCTACCCCCTATTTTTTTTCTTACCTATTATCTTTCTCTCTTTTTTCAAGTAGGTTCTTGATACACTTGGCATCAGTGATCACTTGGTTCCCATTCTTCCAGTTCCCCATCAGACACAACATGTTTCCAGTTCAACATACTTTTTTATGTTTACTTGTCACCATGTTTTATTCCACCAATGCGTTTTATTCCTGTTGTATTTTTGCCCGGGTTTCAATTGCCATTTCACTTCTTCTTTTACATAGCTTTATATGACATTTGATCACAAGGGTTATGACTTCCACAGTTCTTTCCTAGCCAATAGCCACTTTCCTTTTTCAGTCACAGCATTACTTTTTCTACGTACATTTAGTTGAAAACTCGATGTTTCCCCTATATACATTGCTCTTCTGCGTAAAACTTTTCCATACGGGTTCACACGATCGTTACTTATTTGCAAGCATAACCATTTATTCCTTCACATGGGACTCTTGGTCCGCCATTCTGGTGGTTGTGTTTCTCATTTTTTCATGTATACATACATATATGTATATATATATATATATATATATATATACATATATATATATATATATATATATATGTATATATATATATATATATACATATACACACATATATAAACTTATATATATGTGTATATGTATGTATGTATGTATATATGTATATGTATATATATGTATATTTATAAATATATATATATATGTATATATATAAATATATATATATGTATATATATATAAATACATATATATATGTATATATATATATATATATATATATATATATATATATATATATTAGAGAGATAGAAAGAGAGATTAAGTGCTTTACAGTATGGCTTTCATAAAAAAGAGAATGTTTTGTACTAGTTAAATTTCACCTAGACTAAGCAGTGACTTCCTTCTTGAGAGCAATGAGAAAAAAAAACAAAAGTTAAAAGTTATTTAAATCCTTCCTTAAGTGGGTGATAGTCTTCATTAGTTAAAGAAAAAAATAAAAGAAAGAAAAGAATAATGAAATAAAAAGAAAGACAAAAAATAAAAAGTAAAAAGGAATAGAGAGAGAGAGAAAAAAAAAAAAAAAAAAAATCTGGTCCGTAGGGTGACACCAAAACTTCGTGTGTTTACCCGCATAAAACTCATGCAGTCAATGTTCCACACAGTAATTCTTTTTATGCCATTGGCCATGGAACCCTTCAAGGATAAAACAAAAGACATTCGATAGAGGAGAGAACGAGGAACCAAAGTATGACCAAAATACAGAGTAGCAAAACAAAAATATACGGAAAAGGAATATAAAAACTGGAAAAACGAAAAAAAAAAATCACGGCGAGGAGAAAAAAAATACAAAAAGAAAAGCAGACTGAGAAAGAAAACAAGAAAGTAGGGGAGAGACAACGTACTCACAAAGAAAAAAGAAAAAAGAAAAATGATTTTGGAAAAATATGAAGGAGGAAGAAATGTATGGATACTACCCCAAACAAAGAAAAGGAAAAATAATGTGAATAAAATATAAGTTTGAAACTAAAATCCACGATTCAAGTAATGGAATGAAAAAACTGTGTTAGTGCAAATTACTGAAACAAACGTTTTAGTTATAGCCTCTTAATGTAACTAAATGAATAAATAAATAAATTAATCAATTAATAAGTAAATTCATGAATAAACAAGTTAATAGATTAAGAAATAGATAATTGAATTAGTAAATGAATAGATAATCAAATAGATACAATAATAAATAAAAGATAATAAGGAAAACAGGTAGATAGATAAGTAGATAAATAAATGAGTACATGAATGTATGGATGGTTAGATAAGTAAAGTGATAAATAGATATACATATAAATAGATAAACAAAAATAAATCAATAGATAAAGGAAAATGTTTCAGAACATTTATTGAAAGATAAAACAAATGACTATGTACAGAGTACATTACGTCACGTTCTGAAACAGATAATGCTATTAAGATCAGTTCCAATCCCGCAAGAAAAGCATCTCGTGATGTCAGTAAGGATTTGAGGTTAAAACCTTTGAGACCCGAAGAAGGCTATCATGTCTAGTCACCTCACAGTGCGAGTTACGGCTGAAAATGTTAATAGAAAAGTCTTTGGAAGGAATAATCAAAACAAAAGCATAAATGATGAGAAACAGAGCTTTATGAAGAAGGAAAAAAAAGAACAGAAAGAGGTAAAGAAGGAAAATGACATAATGAAGGAGGAGGTGAACCTTCAGTAGTGAAATTGTAGGAAGAGAAAGAGAAATTGGAAGAGTAATAGAATAAGAAGTGAAAAAAGGAGGAGAATGAAGAAAATGATTAAGAGCAGGAGGAAGAGGAAAGGGAAAAGGGTGAAAAGGAGGAGAAGGAAGGGGAGAAGGAATAAGAAGAATAGGGTTAGTAGGAGGAGAAAGAGGAGGAGGACGAGGAAGAAGAGGAGGAGAAGGAGGAGAAGGAAGAGGAGATGGGATAAGAAGAAGAGGGCGTGGAAGAGGAGGAGGAGGAGGAGGAAAAGGAGAAGGGATAAGAAGAAAAGCGCGAGGAGGAGGAGAAAGGAGGAGGACGAGGAAGAGGAGTAAGAGGAGGAGGAGAAAAGATAAGAAGACGGGGAGAGGAAAGGGGGAAAGGATAGATAAAAGAGGGTGAGGAAGAGGAGAAAGAGGAGGAGGAATAAGAGGACGAGGAAAAGGAGAAAGAGGAAGAAGAAAAGGAGGAGGAGGAGGAGGAGGAGGAGGAAGAGGAGGAGGAGGAGGAGGAGGAGGAGGAGGAGGACGAGGAATGAAAAGGCTTGCGGCGAATCCCTTAATACCATCAGCTCCCTTTACTCGCCTCTCGCACCTCGCGGATCTCCGTCGCGTCCTGCCACAATGAACGAGGTTCTATACCACCTGCTTTATGCCTCTGCCCGATTTTCCCAAGGCAGGCTGGCAGGCTGGCAGATGGTAGGTTCGTAGGCTGGTAGGCAGGCTGAAAGGGTGGCAGCTTAGTAAACTCATAGGTAAGCTGGCAGAATATGCCCACCTGCTTGCCTATCTGTCTGCCATTAATCTGCCTGTCCTTCTGTTTGCCTGCCTGTATGCTTGCCTAAATACCTATCTGCCTGTCAACATGTCTTAATTTCTGCATAGTAGCTCGTCTTTTTTTCTACTTGTCTGTCTGTCTCCTTTCCATCCTGTCTTGCTACTCCTTGGTTATCTTTCTTCTTATCTACTTGTCTCCCCGGCTCTACCTGTTGACCCGTCTGTCTATTTTCCTTCCTGTCTTGCTACCTCTATGATGATCCATTTTCCTGTCTGCCCAATTTCCTGTTTCTCTACTTACCTGTTTGTCTCTCTATCTGCCTGCCTTTCGGCCTGGCTGTCTATAGCTGACAGACGATGAAGAATATTTGGGTTGAGTCACTTTGTTAGGTTCTACTTTTATATGAAAAATACAATTAAATCCAGTATCGGCACGGGACTTCTGGTTCAATACCATACCGCAATATTCTTACTTTAAATATTTTATTAAAAGTTTTGAAATACATAATTCAGTTTGCTCCCTCTGGAATGAAAGGTATACATTTTTTTTTTTTAACGAGAGGTTCTGAAATTCAAAATTTTCCAATTTTCATAATTTTTCTAAGTTATGCCAGAATACTTGAAACTATTTCTGTTATACAGAAATTTTTATATTCTCTACCTTTTATTGCGGATAATGAAAATTTCGAATTTTGCAAATTCCCAATAGTGCCCTCTGTATATGGATTACCTTTAGCCGAATAAGATTACCAGGCAGAAGTCAGAGCAAAGTATATTTTATGATATCTGTTTCACTGTTTAGATAACTAAGAGGCAGTAAAGTACAGAATATATATTGTCCAAACACATTGGGTAGTGGAACCTCGCCAGTCAAGCTTCAATAACAGATGGATTTTTATCTTCACATTACGAAAAACAACAATAAATGAAACTATAGTTTAAGAATTAAATTTCAGCAGTAGGGCTTTTCTTGGAAAAAGCGAATCAAGAGGAAGTGTCCTTAGATTCCTCTCTTTGGTACGAAAGAGTTAATTTCTCAGCAGGTGGAAGGTACCAGGGTGAAGAGAGTTTCAGAACTTTTCTACCATTGTTTCTTTTCGTGCTGGATCTTGAGTTTGATAGACCCACAAGGCGTTGTGTTCGTTAGCCTTGATATTGACCCAAGCGCAGATTTTTCTGTCTGCAGGCTCATACACAACCAATAACAGACTCCTGTCTCTTTCTGTCTTGATGCAACTCAGTTGTGGCGGTCTCTGTTTTATGCAAGGATATTCTTGAATCATCGACCGGTTCTCTCTCTAACACGAAGCCTCAGTCTGAAAGAATTCGCCTCTGTCTTGCACGTCCCGATACGTGTCAGGTCTATCTTTATTCCGTTTGTCTTTCATCCACGCAAACAGAAAGGTTTTTCAAAGGAGAATAAAGTTGCCTCGACTTAGCCACAATCAAATCCTCAAACGGAGAATCAAGTTTATTAAGGGTCAATCGATATTTTTTCTGTAAAATTATTAACATTTTTAACTAAGTTGAAAGAAACAATTTGGTGTTAACTAAAACAGAATGATTGAATATCATGTCTTGAAAAATTACAAACGACACCTAAGGATCTACTAGTGACGCCACAAAAGAAAAACAAAGAACCTCGGCTATATACAGAACCTTTCCTGACATCAAATCTGAATCTATATTCCTCTCAAAGAGTAAATACATTCTATCATCACTGTATGTTATTGTATTCGAAAGTTACTGTTTATATTGTATGCATATAAATTTGGCTTCATGTCTGCTCCAGTGACGTC
>NC_134783.1:13121495-13126495 GCF_046742065.1 Oratosquilla oratoria
ACGTTCATAATCATAGTCATATTCATGCTCATGCCTATACTCATGTTCATATATGTACATATTCACAGGTTCTTATACTGATGCTCTCATGTATACATAAATAAGCGTATGCATTAAAGGGATATTAAGCACAGAGAGGATGAAGGACAAAACAACATCTGGACGAATATGTCATCATTTACACCTTCATCAGAAACTGCAGTTCTGAAATTAGCGAGATTTATTGTCCCCGAGGACAACTTACGAAGTTGCAAAAAAGTCGAAATTTCTTGAAGACTCTCGTCTCTTAATTAGACCGTTATTGCTTATGGCTTCTCTGGATTTGTCTAATCAGTTGGGAATGGTGCGAATTCCAGGAAGAGAAAGAATTACGAGCCTGGCGTTGAATGCCTCTCGTTGGGAGTTCTTCAGATGAGATGACAGCATTTGTGTCACGTACGTTTTGAATAGCGGGTTGCGCCAAGTAGGTCCTGCCTGGAACGGCTTCCACTTCTCAATTACAGTCTTCCAAAATGGTGCTTTTTCGGGATTACCGTTTCTCATTCTGTATTCAACTCTCAATAGCATTTCTCTTAACTTCATAAAATCATCTGAAGTTAACCTGAAAATTACAACGCAATGGGAACTATTCGAGACAATATCGATATTGCTTGATTAGTGAAAACGTATTTACTTTTTGTAGTTAGTAGGAAATATCTTGGTGTTAAGTAGAACAAATTTCTGAAATTGATGGACATCTTTTATAGGTTTAGTTGACATAGTTTGTGCATACTTTTAACACCAAAGTTCCATCTTTGCTAAAAATGAAGTCTGATACTTACTAAGACAAATCTTTGAAGCAGACAATATAAGTTGACAATTTTTTTTCTCGCAAAACTGGAGTACCAGTTAAAATTGCTCTGTTAGAAAATGCTAAGAGTCCTTAGAATTTTTTTTTCTGTTTAAGATTATATAAGAATAGACTTAGCTAAGATGAGAGCAAGGAAAGGGTTGTGGAGGGGGATGGAATGGGTGCGAGTAGGTACGTGCCTTTGACTTGGCTACCCTCCTTATTAAGGGGGGAAAGCTCTTGGTATATAGATGAATAGACAAGTAAAGACGGAGAAGTGGTGGCCACGTTTGTGGAAATGTAGAGTAGGTAGGAGACACTTGGAACAAAAGAAAAAGTACCTTGTGATTGGAAAGAGTTTCATGCTATTTAGACGATGCCTTTCTTCAGTTGAACAAGTAGAAATGAGGAGAAGAGGCTTGTGTATAAGGAATAAAATCGTTATTAAGAAATGACTTCCGATAATCTACCCGTGTTAAAGCGCAAAGGTCATAAATCAAATCACAAAATTATGTTATCATCCACTCCCTTGGTAAGGAGTTTTTGTGTGCATATTTAAGTGTGTGTGTTTGTTTGTTTGTGCGTGTGTGTGTGTGTGTGTGTGTGTGTGTGTGTGTGTGTGTGTGTGTGTGTGTGTGTGTGTGTGTGTGTGTGTGTGTGTGTGTGTGTGTGTGTGTGTGTGTGTGTGTGTGTGTGTGTGTGTGTGTGTGTGTGTGTGTGTGTGTGTGTGTGTGTGTGTGTGTATTTGTGTGTGTGTGTGTGTACGTGTGTGTGTGTGTGTGTGTGTGTGTGTGTGTGTGTGTGTGTGTGTGTGTGTGTGTGTGTGTGTGTGTGTATGTGTGTGTGTGTGTGCGTGTGTGCGTGTGTGCGTGTGTGTGTGTGTGTGTGTGTGTGTGTGTGTGTGTGTGTGTGTGTGTGTGTGTGTGTGTGTGTGTGTGTGTTTGTAATGTGTGTGTTTGTAATGTGTGTAAAGTCACAGCATTACTCATAGATCGGGCTTTATGCACTATGAGGCTCCATCTAGCAAAGTAATAGCTGTCGATCACTTGATCCAAGACTATGATGAATTACACCAAAATCTATGAATTACACTGTGAAAACCATAAATATAGCGGTTATATTCTCAGGAAGTAGGGCAAATAAAGTTAAACAGATATAATAAGAAACTACGTTTAACCCTCTCAACTTCGTTCTTCAGTTAGCAAAATTGTTTCAACGTACATACATATACCAAGGCTTTTTCCCCCTTCCAAGGGAGGTAGCCACAAAAGGGAAAGGCATAAAAACACTCCCACCCATTTCATCCCTAAATACACTCCACACCCCTCCCACCCTTCCTCTCATCTGAGCACCTCCTGGATGACGGGTCATCCCTGAACCCTGCCCACCGCCCTGGGTCAGAAGCAGTGTCGCAAGACACAGTACATCCACAGCAAGGCCGCTTCATTTAATCGGCGACCCCCCCTCTCCGTCCCCCCTTTGCATATAAGGAGAGGACGGGGAGAAATCCCTTCGGGCTGCGTCAAAATTTACTCACAAATACTACCTCACCCCCCACCCCCCCGCCCATTCCTCCTCATGCAGTCACAACATTATCCATATACAACCATTCTCCACTCACCTCTGTCTTCCGTCCTCTCCCTTCCTTCCTCAACAGACATTCCCCTCTTCCCCAAAGCCCCCTTCACCCCATCCATCCACCTCATCCTAGGACGTCCCCTCATGTTCACTCCCTCCACATCTGCCTTCCATACCTCTTTTACTAGTCTTTCTTCACTCATTCTTTCCGTGTGTCCAAACCATCCTAATATTCTTTCATCAACCCTCTCTCCCAAATCCTTTTTCACCCCTGTTCTCCTCCTCACCTCCTCATTTCTCACTCTATCTAGCCTAGTAACCCCCACCATACTTCTCAGACACCTCATCTCAAACACATTCAAACTCCTTCTCTCTTCTTCTCTTATGTTCCATGTTTCTGCCCCATACAGTGCTGTTGGCACAATCACTCCTTCATACAGTCTCCTCTTCGCATCCATTCCCAAATGTCTATTTCTCATTACACTCTTTAAACCACCAAGGCATTTACTCGCTTCTCTCAATCTACATTCTACCTCCACCTTCACTCCACCCTTTTCCTGCTACACTTGCACCCAAGTATCTAAAACTATCCACTTCCTCCAGTCGCTCTCCCTTAATGTTCACTTCCAGTGTACTGCCACTTTCACCCCTTGTACATCTCATCACCTTACTTTTACCCACATTTATCTTTAGCTTTCTTCTATCACATACTCTCCCAAACTCTGCCACCAACTTCTTCCTCAATCCCTCCTCTGACCCTGCCACAAGCGCAGTGTCGTCCGCAAACAACAGCTGGCTCACCTCCCACTTTTCTCCATTTTCTTTAACCATCTCCAATCCCTGACTCACTACCCTAGCATTCACCTCTCGCACCACCCCATCCATGTATAAGTTGAACAGCCAGGGCGACATAACGCATCCTTGACGAAGTCCCACCTTTACTTCAAACCACTCACTCTCTCCATTTCCAATCCTAACACATGCTCTACTACTCACATAAAAACTCTTGACAGCTCCCAAAAGCTTTCCTCCTATCCCATAAATCTGCATAACCTCCCACAGTGCCTTTCTGTCTACCCTATCAACGTAGCAAGAATAAAGTGTATGAAAAACTCCAACTTAGTGATATAGAAAAAGCTAAAAACCAGTATTCCAAAATTTCTCCAGAAGTTAAAAATAAACAAAACATCACTTTGGCACCTTACCATTGATGGTAATAAGAAAGAGTATTTGTCAGTACAAAGCCAATTCGCAACAATTTAGGATGAAAATATCCGTCCCTCAAAGTAAGGAAATAAATTCCATGTAAAGATATCTGGAACACAATCATATCTTATAAAAGACATTAAAAACGCAAAAAGAATTCTAGTAACATGCATATTGCAACAAACAGAAACAAAATGTCATGCAAACAAACACAATGAAAGCTACTACATGACATGATGAAAGAGGGCAAGATTTATTGTTGGTGATAATAATACATAAAACTCCATAAGAGACAACTCCATCTCTTTTAGTCTTCAGTGGCATGATGCAGTGACATACCTAGAGCGTTACGTGAGATTTTATAAAAAAAAAAAAAAAAAAAGAGTAGGTAACATAAAAACAAGTAAATTGCTGGTATAAAAAAGTGATAAAAATAAACACACACGCACACTGGCCACAATTCTAGGTGAAAGTACGATGTGTGGGTAGCCATAAGAATAAAAGGCTTTGTCTGGGTTGAATCGCCCCTGAACGAGCATAAGAGCTTGTAACATTGCATGTGTTGAATTGCCCTTGAAGAAGCATAAGAGACAACAGCATTGTATGGGTGGCCTGGTAGGCTTCAGAAGGTGGAGTACACCCTTGAGAAAATGGTAGGTTTGCAGCGTCCCTGCTAGACAAGAGACAAAGGGTACTTGAAAAAATGGTACAAAGAAATGGAGCGTGGGATTGTAGATGAAATTGTAGTCCGTTCGTCAAAATAAACAAGGCAGTAATGAGGGCAGTTACTTCTCCCTGGCTTGGCGGGAAGATGACCAACTTGGAAAATGACGCTGGAAAGGTAAACAGAATGAGGAATTCCAGAGAAAAATGAAGGAAAAGGAATGCAGGAAATGAACAGTAAAATATTCACAACACCAAGACAAACACATTTAGTAAATATAGTAGTTAAATTAATTCTTACATGAACTCAGAAGATATCTATTGTATTTGTAAACAAACCACATCTAGATCTAGGATATCTGTATTTCATATAATTAAAGTTTATTTTACCAAATGTTGAACTCGTTTTAATGAACAGTTCTACTGTAGTTTTTACATATCTTTCTTCGTATCACACTGATTTTGACACGCTTCACAAAAGAACTCTGCTTGTTCCGCTTTCCAAGAATGTATATTAGAATAAAATTTAAACATTTTTACCAGTCCGTGTTGGCAGACAGTTCCATAGTCATTATTTCTCGTACGTTTTTCAAATGATTACGTCCAATATAATAGAATTTTTAGATAACATATGCATTATGCTTATTGTATGCATATTCATTTATGATTTGTTGTATTTGTTGCACCATCGTTCGTCGAAGGTATGAAAACATGCATCACAAAA
>NC_134783.1:13131495-13133995 GCF_046742065.1 Oratosquilla oratoria
ATATATATACATATATATATATATACACACATATATATATATATAACACACACACATATATATATATATATATATATATATATTACATTTGTATATATATATATGTATATATATAAATATATATATATAAATATATATATATGTATGTATATATATATATATAAATATATATATATATATATATATATATGTGTGTGTGTGTGTGTGTGTGTGTGTGTGTGTGTGTGTGTGTGTGTGTGTGTGTGTGTGTGTGTGTGTGTGTGTGTGTGTGTGTGTGTGTGTGTGTGTGTGTGTGTGTGTGTGTGTTTGTACATATAATTTTATTAATTTTATTATTCAATCTCATTTTTGAATTAAATGTCGGTATAATACATCACTGTAACCCGTAATTCATGACTGTAGCTTATTTTTTTCGGCTAAGTACTTGATTATTTTATTCAGCTAGGGACAGGTCTTCATCCATGAAAGAATATCTAAAAGTCTGATACGAGATTATCATAACATTTTCTGAAAAGTCATATTATCTGTAGCTATTGTTTGTCATCTTGGTTTATGCACGTTTTTCAATCGAAACTTTTGGACTTTAATTATCTATTCACCCGACATTATATCTTCTTATCACCATTTTATTCAATCTTTAGTTTCATTTCCTTTGTTTCTGTGTTTCTTATTATGCTGTTTTCAAAATGTAATTTTGTTCCTTGATTTAATTCTTTTATATTCTATTTTGGTAGAACGCTGTTCTTTTTTATCTACTTGTTTATTTATGTATTCATTTACCTAAATCCATTATGATTTTACTTATTTATCTATTTTTGTAATAATTCTATTCATTCACTTACTGTTATGATTTTATTTATTTACATATATTATCATTATTATCTTATTTATACATTTTCTGTTATTATTCTTTGATATTTTCTTTTTGATATTATTTGTTTATAATTTTTTATTCATGTACTTAATCTGACCTAGTAAGAAGAGCGAGATGCAGGGATGACCCGTCATCCTAGAGGAGCCACGATGAGAGGGAGTAGAGTGGAGTGGGTGGGGACGAAATGGGTGGGACTGAAATTATGCCATTTGAATTTGGTTACCTCCCTGGTAAGGGGGAAAGAGCTCTTGTTACTTGCATATATGTATCTAAACTTTATAATCACTCTATAAAAATGTTCATAATTCCTCCGCAGATCCCATTTTCTTTTTCTATAAATGTGTCCGACACTTCGATAATCCTGACTCACTTTGTTTTTCGTTCCACGTTATTTTCCGTTAGTTGTTCTTCTGTTTCCTTTATTTAGTTCCTTCCCCTTTATTTACCTGCTTCCACGTCAACAAATAAGGAACGCTTTGACAATTTGAAACAAATGTTTACAAGTTGTCGAATTGTTCTGTTGTTTTAAAGCATTTTTCTCTGATATGTGTACACAAATGTAATACTTACTTCAGAAGGAAAACCTTTTGTTGACATTTTCAACCAAATATTTCTAAATGTAACGTGAGTACACATGAAAATGAAGTTATTTGCTTGCAATTTTTTTTTATTGTATATCTTCCCTTTATTGTCAAAGTTTATGTAAAGTAATTTCTCCTTTACAATGCATATACATACATATACCACAGCTTTTTCCCCCTTACAAGTGGGGTAGCCAAAAAGATAAAGGCATAAAATCATTCCCACCCATTCCATCCCTGAATACACTCCACATCCCTCCACCCTCCCTCTTATCTTAGCACCTCCTGAATGACGGGTCATCCCTGCACCTTGTCCACTGCCCTGGGTCAGAAGCAGTGTCGAAAGACACAGCACATCCACAGCAAGGCCGCTTCATTAAATCGGCGAGCCCCCCTCTCCGTCCCCCCATTGCATAAAATGAGAGGACGGGGAGAAATCCCTTCGGGCTGCGTCAAATTTTGCTCACACATACTACCTCACCCCCCCATCCACCCGCCCATTCCACCTCATGCTATCACAACATCATCCATATACAAACATTATCCATTCACCCCTGTCTTCTGTCCTCTCCCGTCCGTCCTCAACAGACATTCCCCGCTTACCCAAATCCCCCTTCAATCCCATCCATCCACCTCATCCTAGGACGCCCCCTCATGTTCACTCCCTCCACATCTGCCTTCCACACCTCTTTTACTAGTCTTTCTTCACTCATTCTTTCCATGTGTCCAAACCATGCCTAGTATTCTTTCATCGGACCCTATCTCCCAACTCCCTTTCCACCCCCGTTCTGCCTCCTCACCTCCTCATTTCTCACCCTATCTAGCCTAGTAACCCCCATCATACTTCTCAAGACACCTCATC
Organism: Oratosquilla oratoria; assembly: GCF_046742065.1. NCBI lineage: Eukaryota > Metazoa > Arthropoda > Malacostraca > Stomatopoda > Squillidae > Oratosquilla > Oratosquilla oratoria. Next base: position 13,133,813 of record NC_134783.1, read on the forward strand.
TCAAACACATTCAAACTCCTTCTCTCTTCCTCTCTTATGTTCCATGTTTCTGCCCCATACAGTGCTGTTGGCACAATCACTCCTTCGTACAGTCTCCTCTTAGCATCCATTCCCAAATGTCTATTCCTCATTACACTCTTTAATCCACCAAGGCATTTACTCGCTTCTCTCAATCTACATTCT
>NC_134783.1:13151495-13153995 GCF_046742065.1 Oratosquilla oratoria
CATGAATGCAGAATTTTTTTCTTCTTCTTGTTTTCTGATACATTTTTCTTTGTCTCCATCTGTGGCAACACCAATACATTTTAGTTTTTGACCCTAGTACAAGTGCCCCTTCTTATATATGGGCACAATAATTCTACTCAGGCGCTTATGTCATGAAGAGCAGCCTCGATATCCATTAAGAAGACATAGTGATGTCAGAGTTTGAAAAAAGTTGTAACAGCTAGGATGGAGTTTGTAACGTAGGGTAAAGGCATTTCAGTATATAAACAGAGAAAGACTCGAAGATGGAATGACTCTAAGATGTCTTCTCGGGCAAGCAAATAAATAATTAATTCATTACAACTTTGCCGATTGTATGTTGAACATTGTGAACAGTCTTCATTCTTAGGTAATTGTGTTTAACTACGTTTAGAGACTACTCAGAAAATATGTTGATTTGAATTCAGGGGTGTTGTTTCTTAATAGTTGTCGTGAATACAAACTGTTTTATTCAGCTAGCTTAATTTATTACATAACAAACACTGCTCCAATTTGTCTGAACCTTACTATGGTCAATAGTAACAAATTAAGATACAGTCTATTCTCCTCCTACTACTCTAATATGATTGAAATAACAGAATATAAAAAAGCTGCCTCCATATGTAATAAACGCTATTTCGCTACTTAAATCACGTAAATCAACCAAACAGTTGAATATATATACATATATGTATGTATGTATATATATATATATATATATATATATATATATAGTATATATATATATATATAAATATATACATATAAATATATATGTACATATATATATATATATATATATATATTCATATATATGTATATATATATATATATATATTCATATATATATATATATATATATATATATATATACATTGATTTCCATTTTCTAAAGAACTGGTAATCTTTTAAAAGTTTCTTGGACTTTTGGCGTACCAGTTTGCTTGTGTGAACGCGCACGTGTGTTTCTGTTTGTGCGTGTATGTGTGTGCAACTGTATTTATGTGTGGATCCTAACTTCTTTGAGTATGTTTTTTGTATATGGATATGTAACCATGTAAATATGTGTTCATATGCATATTTGTTTGCGTATGGATCTGTGTAAGGGTGTAAATCTGTATTTATATGTGGATGTGTGTTCTTATATGTGCTTTGTCTGTGGATGTGTGTTCGTGCATATATATGTTTTCGTGTATGTGTTAATTTTGTAGATATTTGTATGTCCGAATGTCTGTGTATGTATGTTTGTATATTTACGTGTCTTCTGTGTATGTGTGTGTTGTGTACGTATTTTGAGAGCAACTAGGACTCATGTAGTGCGCGTGATGTTCGTCAAATTGATGTGATCTGTGCAATTTGTGGGTTATGGAATCCAGGCCAGGTTTATGGCCCTGGGCTTTGGAGATTGCGTGGTGCCTCTTGAGCCAAGGCAAGGCAAGAAAAAGGCAAAAGAAAAGGAGGAGAGAAAGAGGAGATATATGAGGATAAGAAGTGAGGCAGAGGGAAGAGGAGGAATAGAGATAAGAAGAGGGGAGAAGAAGGAGGATAGAGATAAGAAAGAGAATGAGGATGAACGAGGCAGGAGGAGGAAGTGGAGAGTAAGAACTAAAAGAGAAGAAGGAAAGAGAAAAAGAATGTAAGTTTAGTAGGAAGTGAAACAGGAAAACAAATAGAACGTGAAATATCTGGGACCGCGATGGAGCAAAGGAAAGGGGAGGAAAGGGATGAAGAGGGGCAAGAGGGGCAAGAGGGGCAAGAGGGGGAAGAGTAGAATGAACGAAAAAGGCTAACTTCGGAAGACCGAGGGGGGGGGGGTAAGGGGAGAGGAGAGAGGGGAAGGAGGGGGGGGGAGCGAGATGGGAGATGGAAGACGAGAGAGGGGATAAGGGAGGGGGAAGAGGGGATCAGCCCAAACCTTGAAGAATGAGCTCGGAAAAAATTTGAGGATGAGGTCAAGTCAACGAGTAACCGAGGAGAAGCTGAAGTATGTAAAGCAGGATGGAGCGAAGAATAAACAGAAAGAATGTGTGTATATAAACGTGTATAACCCTAAGTTGCTTCGAAAAAATGAGGTAGAAGAGTATAAAAGAGAATATTTTCTATGCAGTCTCTCAGAATATCAACATGGTATTTTTTATGGAGGTATGATAATAGATGCATACGGGCGTATGCACACGCACGCACACATGAACCTACCAGGCAATCTTTCACAAAGACATACACACACGCTCTCTCTCTCTCTCTCTCTCTCTCTCTCTCTCTCTCACACACACACACACACACACACACACACACACACACACACACACACACACACACACACACACACACACACACACACACACACACACACACACACACACACACACACACACACACACACACACACACACACACACACACACACACACACACACACACACACACACACACACATACACATACACGCAGTATTACCCATAGATCGGTTATACGAGCCCTG
>NC_134783.1:13166495-13173995 GCF_046742065.1 Oratosquilla oratoria
CATCGTCCTCCCTTTGTTTTCTTCTTTTTCTGTGCTTGCAAATCCACTTGTCCATGCTGTGTTGCAGAGACGAAGCTCAGCTGTTCCAGTGCACATTTTGTTTGGCAGAAGAGACTCGGAGACAAATACTCGTGTCTCGCCCAGCCAGTGTTTTCTCTTGAATAGACGGAAGCCTGGAAGTTGATTCTGGGTGAGGTATTGCATGAGTCTAGATAGATTTGTCCATAAGGATAGAAGCATTGGTGTACTACAGTCCATGCTTCTTGTTCTTCGAGTACCCACGGGTTTCGTTTCCACCTACAGAATTTTTTACAAAACTAATAATAACAGCAACAATGATATCGTTTGTGGAAACAACAGTAGCTACAGAAACAAAAGCCAAAAATATGCATGATAACAGGTAAAACAGTGATAGTTTCGGTAGCAAAGAATACCAGGAAGAGGGCGGGAAATGATAAGAAAAATGACAGGAAGATTGACAGGGAGCATGACAAGATGAGTGATAGGTAGACTAACAAGAAGACAAATAGAAAGATTAAAGGTAGAATGATAGAATGACAGTGAAGTTGACAGAAATAGTGACAAGAAAAATGATAGGAAGATTCAGAGGAAAAATAGTTGTAAGAATGAGAACAAGATTAACAAAAAGATAAACAAACAAATTTCCAGGAAGGTAGCAGGAAAATGTACTGAATTTGTGGGTAGAAGAAGGACAAGAAGAATATTAGAAAGACAAACAGTAAAGTTGATAAGAAGAATGACAACAGTAGCTCGCCCAACAGCAACAGTGACAAAAAAAAAAAAAATCTGAGAAGAGTATTAGAAAGACAAACAGTTGACAAGAAGAATGACAACAGTAGCTCGGCCAAAAGTAACAATGACAAAGAAAAAAACATATATATATGTATATATATATATATATATATATATGTATATATATATTTACATATATATACATATATATATACATATATATATATATATATATATATATAGATATATGGATATATATAAATATATATATATATATATATATCTGTATATATTTCTGAGGACGGTGCCCGCCATGGCTCTTTGGTAGCTGGCGTGTTTGGTAACCGCGTGTGTTAGATTCCTGGCCAAACATAGAGGCTAGGAAGCATATCCACTCTAAGTAATGGCCACTAACCGCTGCTTTCAACGAACTTGAGGTGACCTCGGGTTCCTCAGGGTATTGTCATTGCTAGGACATACCGCAGAAACCGTCTCATGCGTTCATGTATGAACGGGCCAAGTGCAAGATTGAGGTCCAGGAGGGTACCAGTCTAGCAAACCAAGGAAAAAAAAATGAACTGACATCACTATCAATATCAACAACTAAGGTCACTTTACCAGCTCCACCCCTTCCCCCTTCCAGACACAGGGACATACACGAGCTAACTTATTTCAGAGACAAACTAACTAGTCACGGACTTTCCAAGGAACAGCAATGTTACGGATAGTTAACTGGAAGCTTAGAACCCGGATATCTGTTCTCTCTACGAACATGTTCGCTTGCACATGAGTAAACTTTCATACACAAAAACGATGGATGTAGCAGTGCTTACATACCCAGCATCGGGAAACTATCTTTCACCATCTGTATTGTAGCTGGAAACAAACGTTTTCCATTGTAAACAATTAATATAATCTTAACAATCACAAGATGTGAAACATTAAAGCTTGGATGGATACAAATTATCTTCGGAGATAAGCCTAATCACTTCGCAAGAGCTAAAAAAAAACGTAAATACAGGTTAAATGATATGAAATTAGGCTTTGATGTACAATCGAAAGAGCTGAATATAAACTTCTGGCAAAAGCTGATTTAAATAACAAAAGCCCTTTTTGTGTATCAAAGTGCTCAGGATTTTTAATTGAGTAAGTTTAACTTAACAAATATTTCCTTTCTCCAATGTCATTAGCCATGTGATAAGCATTTACATGCAGGCAAACGTTATATACACTATGTATGATAGTATAACTGTATACACCACATACACCATCACCATTCCCATGCACCATGCACCCAGACATCGCGGCACTTTGACATCCGTTCTGATCGTCAAACTGACGCCAATTGAATCAGCAGTTTTTGCCGGGCGCCCGGAAGCAAACACACACACGAACACACAATAGATACCATCAATCACCAACCCGGATTAACACACGGGAATACAATACTGTTCAACCCTTCCCCCTGGATATATATTATGTATACAACATATCATGTTAGTACCAATTATGAAACTAGAAAAAATTTATATAGGGCGAAACAACCCCACTAAAAACGTTAACAAAGTGACTGAAAGCACCTCAAAATTCACCACACTCAGCATTTCCCGGAAGAAAACCCCAGTGCACACGACCAGGACGAGGTTGGTGTGAGATGTGCTCTAAGGACTAGAAGTTAGTGAGTGAGGTGCCCTAGTGCTCAAAACTGTATAGAAAACAATTGTGAAAGAAAGCTATGCAACGTGTGTTAGTGATCTTTTCTTTTTTGAATAAGACTGTATCAAAATAGTGTGTTGAACTTGATAAACTCCAATTTTGTAATAAAAATAAAAAAAGTTTCGTTTTGAAAGTTTATCTAGCCCGCACTAAGTCCTCCCTATGTAACCCCCAACTCTAAAGGGTTACATAAATGGCGGCAGCGGTGCTCCCACGCTCTGAATAGAAACGCCGTCCTCAGCCATACAACCAAGGTTACGCAACCACTCAAACTGGCGAGCGGTAGTTTCCTTTCAATCTCTCAAGAGACAAGCCATCATATACCATATAATACCGATTATACTCGCGCCTACCACAGAAGGCTGAATGAAATCTTCAGCCATTCAAGCCACGCCTACCACTCAGAAGGGCCAGACCACGGTCAACGAAGAAGAAATCGTTTATCTTCAATCAAGCTCCCAGAATAAAGGAATCAAGCCACTTGATTCTATCCAGCTCCAAGCAAACCAGCCGCACCCGCAGCTCTGAAGATCAAGATCACTGTCTACGAAGCAGATATCACTCCGTCAAGCAAGCGACACGCCTACCCACTCGCCCTCCACCAACCACTCACTTCGAGACGACAGTCTCAATTCTAAGATTGAATCATTCTTAGAATCGGTGGTGAAATCGAAGGCTTTCGATTTTAAACCACCTGGTGGCAGTCAGCTACCACATCTGTGTAGACAGATATCTACAGTGACACCTCTGTCAGATTAGAAGAACCTGTCAACCCTACACAGTACTGTATCAAGATTCCAATCCAAATTCAAACAAGACTCCCAACCGAGAGTTTGAACTTCAATCCAACCACAAGATTCCATTCAGCTACCACAAGATCCAGTCTCCGAAAGAAGATACTCCACCTCACCCCTACCGTCCTCACCCGAGAACAACACAAATCTGCAACCTCAGCACCTCGGTAAGTAACCCCACCACCCTTTCAAGCAGCACATCCAAGCCGAGACCAGCCGATTTAAATCAACTCCTGATATCCTGCACACCACCTCCTACATCGACACACCACGACTTCAGTCAAGACGCAGTGGACCCAGACCGACGAGACACATCCGAGAGAAAATCTCATCCGCCATCCAAAACTACCGTCACCAATCACCGTGAGTATAAACCATAGACTCCCACTAATTTCCCCTTTTTTTTAATTCAGGGGCCGGACGAGAACCCGCCTAACTCAGTACGTAGTACACAAAGCACGGTATTATTATAAGCTAAAAACCAACGAGGTTGTGAAAGGTATGTAAAACTAATGTGAATGTTGGATGGTAAATACAGCAAACTCCGTGATAGGTTGGAGTAACTTCCAGTTACATCTGGTGTGGCCAGCTGTTGAATATCGCCGGCTGGTAATTAGAATCCAACAGCAATTAAAGCCAGCTGAGAGAATTTTTGTTCCCATTTTATTTTTGGGCTCCGGTGCATCTGCTTTCTCATCAGTTCCTGGAGTTTTGCTTTTGTATTTTGGTCTTTGACTTCACTGGGGTTAGTAATTCTTCTTCGTTTCCAATAAAAGTGAACAATGAGAGTTTTTTCTTTTGACCAATAGTGCAGACGAATCTCTTTTTTTTTAAGGGGGGGGTTGCTTATTACATTTCTGCTTTTGACCGCATCATGTTATAGTTCATCTTCTTTTTATTAGAGAACACTTGTAGCTTTTGTCAACCCTAGCCAGCGATTGCAATTTCTTTAGGTATCAGTAAACAAACTTGAGGAACAGGGCAGTTACAAATAAAGTTGTTTAAGACTTACACGTATGCACAAAATTTTTATCTTATGCGTGTGCGGAATTTCTATATATAGCAAGCATTTTGTGTTTTCATAGTGTCAAGAGTGTTGGGAAATCAAGTTTGCAAAGTTGCTGGTTATTACACTCTGGATGAAATTAATTCTTTCATCACCATATGATATCATTTGACGTTTTTATGTATATTATATTATATGATATAACATAATACGAGTTGGTAGTGGCCAGAATAGTGTTAGGCATCAGCTATCTCGTAAAATTAGATAATCTATCTATGTAGGAAGGTAGCTAAGTCAAAGGCACTAACCTACTTCCACCCATTCCATTACCATCCACCACCAATCCCCCTACCCCACCCCTCATCTTAGCTCCTCATGGATGATGGGTCATTTCTGTATGTCACTCAGTGCCCTGGGTTAGAAGCAATGTAGCAAGTTATAATTATTGGAAATAAAGCTATTGTGTTATATCAGGTGATACATTACCTACATTTCATTATGACAGGTTGATACACAGAAAAAAGAATATTTGTATCACTAGTAGAATGCTTTACGAAGCGCGTATGAAAAGTAAAGGAAATATTAGAAAAATATTATATGCGTAATATAGGATATATAAAATATAGGAATACTAAGGATATTTTGTATGGTATTTAGTTCATAATACGTACGACTTATAATTCTATATCAGATATAAATAGAAATAAAGATAAAAATAGATAAAAATAGATAAAAATACTCTAATTTCTATAAAGTAATTGAGTACCAGTACATAAGATCATAAAAATGGAGGAGACTTTAAGAGACCATAAGGTCTAAACTAAGCAGTTCCATGTCCATGCCACCAGTAACTTTGTATGTGTCACCATACATATACTGTTACTTCGATAAATCTTGTATATGTTCAGATACACGTACCCAGGATCTGAATATTCAATAATGTTCATATCCTTATTTGCATAGTCTTAATTAGGACGAAATTTGTATGTTATTACAATTGATAATTAGCCAGTGAGATACATTGAGGAAATGTTAAAAAGAGAACACACTTCAACAACAAGGAGCATGTGAAGTCTCACTAGGCATCCTATATATAATATTCTAAAGAAAAAATAGCCAAAACACTTTAGTAAATCAATAGTACCTTAGTAATTATAACTGACATATTTTCCAATACATCTACCTTGATATAATATCTCGTAAATTTATCCTTAGCATGAATGATGATTTTGTCTGCAGGACCTAATTTAAACCTAGACTCGAGTCAACACAGGTTATGAAACGAAGAGACATAATTACAGTCAGGTAGGGAGTAAAATACGTCGTTAAAACATTTACGTAAAAATTACAATGAATTTGCAGTCATGCACACTATCAACATATGATAAAAATTTAATAGGTACTAACAATATCCACTGGATTAAGATTCAAATTTAGTTGTAAATGTGTATCCAATATCTATTTGCATCTATAATTTATCCATTTCATGCACGAACGGACGGTGAAAAAAAAAAAACTTTCTCCCAAGGACCCGGCAGTAAACTGGAACATTTTGTACATATTCCGGGATTGCCTCCCGGAAATACGCTCCCGTGGAATACGCTCGAGGCTCTAACTCACCGGACCTCGTAACGTTCGTTCCCCAGAGATTCTGACGCGCCTTTGTCGGGCCCGGAGGTGTGTCCGACTCGTATTTCCGCCACTGCCTCGATCATAACCGTAACTTTTCTTCCCTTTCTCCGCCATTAACCTTTCATTCAGTCCTCCTCTTCTCCTCCTCCTCCTCCTCCTCCTCCTCCTCCTCCTCCTTCACCTCCTCTTTCTCCTCTTCCTCATACGTTTCTTTCTCCTCCTCCTTCTCTTCCTACTCCTTCTCCTTGCTTTCTACTCATTTTCTTCTTCCTTTTCCTTCTACCTCTGCTTCTCCTCCTCTTCCTCCTACTTCTCCTGCTCTTCCCTCTTCTCCTCCTACTCCTCCTTTTTTTTCCTTCTCCTCTTCTTCTTCTGTTCCCCCTTCCTCCTCTTTTTTCTCTTGCTTCCTTCTCCTTCTTCTTCTCTTCCTCTTCATTTTTCTTTCTCCCCCACTCTTTCTGATTCTCATTCTCCTCCTTTCCTCCTCTTCTTCCTTCTTCTCTTTCTCCTTTTCCCTTCTCCTCGTTCTTCTTATCCTCCTTTTCCTTCTTCTCCTTCCTCCTTCTTCCTTGTCATTCTTCGTATCCTACTCCTACTTCTCTTCCTTCTCTTCTCGTCTTCCTCTTCTTCTTCTTCCTTCATCCTCCTTCCCCCTTCTTTCATTTCTTCCTTATTCTCCTCCTTTTCCTTCTCCCATTCTCCTATTCCTCCTCCTCCTTTCCCGCCTCTTCCTCCTTCTCCTATTCCTCTTGCTCTTCCTCCTCCTCCTATTTTTTTCCTTCGTCCTCCTAAACCTGTTCCTCCTGTTCCTCCTCCATTTCGCGCTCTCTGGTCTCCTTGTCGCCCTTATTGCATGTGCGGGTGGATTTGTGTTCGATTCTGTTCGTGTGGACGGGAGCATGTCTGTCCGATTCTGTGCATGGAAGACTGATACATGTGTATATATACCCACGACATCTACCCATATATTCCCAAGATCCGAAGGAACGGTGTTCAAGTGAATGTTCATGTGAGTTTGAACTCTCGTTTCTGTGTGCGTGTGCATTGTTAGTTTGCGTACACGCATATATCTATATGTATCTTTTTAAATATGGATATCCACCATTTATTCCTTAGTATCATAGGAATAATGTCCAACTATGAGTTTGCGTACGTGTGTGAACATGCGATTTTGTAAATGCATACTGAAATTTTGCGCACAGTCATACATGTATTTTATGAATGTAACCATGTTTCTATGGATTATAGAAATAGTATAACCTTTTACAAGAAACATCTTATGTATGCAGCCATATCATTTTATAATTCATAGAAAGAGTGCAATGTTTTTATAGAAATTTTGTAAAACATACTAGAGGCAGAGAAAATCAAAAAGTGTTACTCGATATGGAAGGATTTTGCTAGATATCTTGCAAAAATTTTCATACTGAAGGTGTACTATATTATCTATTATGGGTGTGTGTTGTGTGTTGTGTGTGTGTGTGTGTGTGTGTGTGTGTGTGTGTGTGTGTGTGTGTGTGTGTGTGTGTGTGTGTGTGTGTGTGTGTGTGTGTGTGTGTGTGTGTGTGTGTGTGTGTGTGTGTGTGTGCGTGTGTGTGT
>NC_134783.1:13186495-13191495 GCF_046742065.1 Oratosquilla oratoria
AGTACTAACTGATGATGGAACGTTCTCTATGTCGAGGCCATGGGGAACTCTTTTGATGTGTATTTTGTGCAATGTAGTCTCTGTAAGATCGTGCAACCTGAGTGTTTTGACTATTATTTGACTCCTGTCCAATGATACGAATAGGTCCAGTGAATTTAAGGGAGAGTATTGAGGTAGGGGTGTGGTTGAGGGTGTAAACAATGTCTCGAAGTTCAAAAGTGCAATTTTACCTTGCCAGGAAAAATAGTGATGTTAGTAAGTTTGCGGACGACACTAAAATAGGACGCCTAATTAGGTCAGGAGACGATGCAGAGATTCTGCAGGATGATCTTAACAAATTGTTCACATTATCGGTGAAATGGCAAATGAACTTCAATATCTCTAAGTGTAGCGTGTTAAACGTAATGCTACACAACCCCGAAAATAGATACAGCTTAGATAACACGCTCTTAGAGAAAACTGAGCACGAGAGAGACTTGGGAGTTCTAGTGAGTCCGGACCTTAAAAACAGGAAACAGTGCCTTAGCGCCAGGAATAAAGCTAACAGAGCATTAGGTTTCATTGTTAGGACGGTGACAAATGGAAGTGCAGAGGTAATTATCAAACTCTATCTAGCGATAGTTAGACCCATCCTTGACTATGCGGTACAGTTTTGGAATAAATAGAAGGACCCAAACACAGTTTCTCTCTAATTCCTCCAACCAATATAGATCCATTGAACGCGAATAACCCTGGCATTCGACGTGCAAACAAAACTACATTCATACGAGGCATCAAAGCGGATTCGACATGCTAGGGAGATAGATTAGGAGGAATAGCCGAGCATAGCCATTTCCCCATTCTCAACCAAAACAAGTTTAATCCTCATTACGCATCAATTACCTTTGTCATCCGTTCTACTATGTTACTCATCGCCCAGCATCATTCCTACGCTGTTCCACCCATAAGTCGTTTCCCACTACGTCCCCCGTGCTCACGCCACTTCCTGTGTAACGGCTACAAGCCCCGGCATCCTGCCTCCCCCGCCTTCACTACCGTCAACAGCGTCTTAGACCACACACCACTGTAACAGCCGCAGTACTCGCCTGGAGCACCAACTCCTCCTCCACTCCTATATCTAGCTTCGGGCCTACCACCAAATACTACTTCCACCTACCCCTCCGAATTCATCACCTGGGACTGCGTACGAGAGCAGACTCTTGTTGTTGATTTCAATGAAACATTCGGAATACACCAACATTTTTCTCATACGTTCTATGTTACTACTTTTTTCTTTTTACTTCATGTTATACATGCATAATCTTCATTCATTTCACCATTTTTTTTTATTTCTCACCAGCTCTAACCACATCATATGAGTACATTTACACCATCCTCCGTTCACTTGTTACGTCTGACCTGGGTTCGAGTCCTTGGCTTCATTACGTATCAGTTTCTGCATATGTCTCCGTCGAGCTCCTTACCAGTCTCGATCGTGATGGCATGGAATTAAAGTGAAAAAATAATGTGGTTGAAAAAGTTTAATATCTGCACTGCACCATTCACTATGTATATACATAATATATATATATATATATGTATATATATATATATATATATATATGTGTGTGTGTGTATGTGTGTGTGTGTGTGTGTGTGTGTGTGTGTGTGTGTGTGTGTGTGTGTGTGTGTGTGTGTGTGTGTGTGTGTGTGTGTGTGTGTGTGTGTGTGTGTGTGTGTGTGTGTGTGTGTGTGTGTATCTGTGTATGTGTGTGTGATTCACCTTGGTCTTTAGATCACGTGTTGGACTCATGATCGACAGCTATTTCCCTCCCGGAAGAGAGCTCAGAGCTCGCATGACCGATCTATGGGTAATACTGTAATCTTACACGCACACACATCCCGAACTCCCCGCCCTCGAGCATTGGAGTAACGTAGTGACAGTCGGGGACTCTACCAACCGCGCCAACGAGAAGTGTGTGTGTGTGTGTGTGTGTGTGTGTGTGTGTGTGTGTGTGTGTGTGTGTGTGTGTGTGTGTGTGTGTGTGTGTGTGTGTGTGTGTGTGTGCGTGTGTGTGTGTGTGTGTGTGTGTGTGTGTGTGTGTGTGTGTGTGTGTGTGTGTGTGTGTGTGTGTGTGTGTGTGTGTGTGTGTGTGTGTGTGTGTGTGTGTGTGTGTGTGTGTGTGTGTGTGTGTGTGTGTGTGTGTGTGTGTGTGTGTGTGTGTGTATGTGTACGTATAATTACAACTTATCAAAGTTATATTGTGACCATTACCTAGGATAAAGCGTAATCTTGAAAGGCTATTAAGGGTTTCCCTTGTGAGTAAATAGCGGTAGTCTCTTCAAAGGACTCAAGAGAGGTAGGTACAGTGAGCTTCCGAGAAAAAAAAAATCATCAAAGGAAGAGATGGGCATTTATTTTCCGTGTTGGTCAGAGAGTGTTCTTTGCATCTAGACACGTTCTGCATCTTCTTAGAATAGTTAGATTTTCAAGGACACCGAATAGCCATGGTTGGTAAGTTTAAATTAATAAAACTGTTTTGCATGTTTTTCTTTATCTTTGTTGTTTTGAAAACTGGTCGTGGTTACTATACATAAGAACGTAGGTCTTTCCTTCATCTGAATACAATTGTCCTACGTCAGCCAAATCAAAATCTGCAATTATTGTGCACGTAGTAGAAGGATTCATTAAAATATTGTTAAGCTTTTGCTGTGCTAAATTGTCTGGTGTTATGTAGAGGCGTCTGTAAAATCCTCCATCGTTGTAAATAGCATAGGTTTATAGTTGTTTTCTTGAGCTTTAAGGTTCTATCAATTGACTTACATATGTAGTGGTACGAAATAGGGATTTTATTCTAAGTAGTACCAAATTATTTCATTTATTTACTATTGTTATTACCCTGTAGCTTAAACAAATCGTCTGGTGTTATCAAGAAGGAAATTTACAAAGAATGTTAAAGAAATGCCTAGTATAGGCCTTATATTCTCTTGCAGTCTCCTCCATTCTCATGTTCTTCTGTTCTTATGGTGTTTAAGAGGGGTAATTAGCAAATCATACACCTGAGATATGATGCCTCACGGGGCTTTTAGTCTTCGTGGAGGTTTTGCAACGAATCGCCTATAAATCTCCGGCCATTTCAGGATTTCTTTCTTTCTTTTTTTGGAGGGGGGGGGCGGTGAGGGGGGTGTCGGTGGGCTTAAAGGTGACCTGTTCAGCTGGGTTGTTGAAACGGATTAGAGGAAGGATATTCACAAGTGCCACTTTCTAAGAGCAGATGTACCTAAGCAAATGTTTGAATCATAGAGTGAGGATGGATTTGGTGGTTGAAGAGTGGAGGAAGAGGAGAGGATGAAAGAGTTTGAGAGAAGGGCAAGACGAAATAAAAATTAAGGAGGGAAAATGGAAAAAAGGAAAAGAGTGTTCAAAGAAAGGAGAAAAGGATGGAGAGAAAAATGGATACGAGTGAAAGAAACATGAAAAATGAAAAGAGGGAGGGAAACGATGTGGATGGAAGAAAGCAAGGAAAGAAGGAAGGGGTAAATGGAGGGATAGAAGAAAAAATGATAAAGGTCAAAAGGTGCAGAGGAGAGAAATAGAGGGAAAGAGAAGGAAATGGAAAATAATCAAGGGGAGAAGCGGAAAGGATATGTAAAGAGAAGAGTTTTAGAGAGAAAGTAGGGAAGAGAGAGATGAAGTCGAAGGAAAAGAGAGGTTGGTTTTAATGATAATTTTCCAAACTTTCGAGAGTGTATTTCGTCTACATTAAGTCGATGAATTGCTTCATGAATGTTCAATGCACAACAAATGCGGCAGTGATGAAGCAAGTTGAACTAGGTTTAAATCACCTAATTACCACAGTTTGCTTTCAGCCTTAAAGAAGCCTCTGGAAGCAGCTATAAAAAGTAAAAAAAATCTACTTCATTTATTTGTTTATTTGTTTGTTTACATATCAATTTATTTGTTTATTTACCTTCTTATTGTTGATCTATTTATCTATTAATTTTATTTAGTTGTTTGTTTCTACCTTCATTTCTTCATTTATTTATATATTTATTTATCTGTCTATTTATTTTTAGGGAACAAAATTTCGTAGATGATTAGCATAGACTCATGGTTTTGATTCACATTCACGATTATAGTGAGAATAAACGTTTTTCAAGAAAACTATGTTACCTGAAGCCAGTCGAGTTTAGTCCGAGAAACCAGACAATTTTGTTCAGCTGGAAGGGATTTGCAAACTGAAAGGACGAAACAAATTTATAAATAAATAAAATAAAAGAAAAAAAGGGAAAGAAAACCCATCGCTGTCTAGGCCATTTGCTCGCACGAGGTTGGTGAACGCGACGCCTCCTGTTATCTCTAGTCTTCTGTCACGGACAAGGAAGTGAGCATCCGGGACCCTGGGCTGCTGGAACATATCCGGGTCATTACAGGGCAATGGGTTGAGGTCGAGGTGTTCTCAATCCTCCGGGGAACATCCTCCCTTCACTTCCATGGCGTGCACTGCAAAACACTTCTGTTGTGTTATGGATTACTGTTGGGATATATGTACTTGTGGTGTTATGGACTTCTCATACTGTGATGTAGGCACTATTGTCTTGTGGATTTTATTTAAGATAATGTAGACACTATTTAATGTTATTAATCTTTCTTCAGGAGATGTAAACACTCTTGTGAAGTTATGGATTACTATTTAGGAAATATACGCCCAGCTGTAGATATATGGGTCACTATTACAATAGACCATTGTGGCGTTATTGATCACTATTAAGGAGATATAAAATACTTATTTACCTTTATATATCAATCTTCTGAGATGAATAACTTTTGTGAAGTTACACGTCAAAATTGTGGGAATTGACAGTACCTGGGTTATCCTGCATTAGTGATGAACAGATAAAGAATATTGCTATTCTCCGTTGAATAAATCAAGGTACAGCTAATTTCCAAACTTGAACGACAACCTTGTATCCCTATCTTTTAATTAGTAGGACCTCATTTTTTTTACGTTGAAATTGAA
>NC_134783.1:13213995-13216495 GCF_046742065.1 Oratosquilla oratoria
CGGAATAAAGGAAGAAGAAAGAGAAAGAATGTAAAGCGAAATTAAATCAGTCTTATATTTGTTGATTGAACGCCCATGTGAAACTAGAAAGATGGATATAAAGCAAGAGAAACAACGGAGTAAATTCAACTAAATTGCTACCGATGAAAAGCCACATAACTACACAAAACAACTTGGTTTAAGACTTAGTAAAGGGATAAGTGTCGGTTGGTACTAAAGTGGTTAATTGATCTTGATTTAACTACTTCGTAACCAGAGGGGAAGAGGAATGAAATTCAATTACATAGTTTGATGGCAACCAGAAGAAAAAGGTAAGTACCAGCTAGTATTAAACGAGTATTTTTTTCAGTGAAGGTAATAAAAACAGGGCAATGGATGAAATGAATGATGTAATGATGGCGTAGAATATATGTGAACTAATAAATAGAACAAGTGAAAGGTTAAGTGGTGATGTAATATTGTTATCAAATATAGTGTAAAAATCTAAGGCTCTGATGAATGTCAAAGAAAATATGAAAAAAGAAATTGATTTATGAGTAAACAAACTACTGTGAGCATCCTAAAGGCTATAAAAGTATTGCGTAAGCTTTTACAAAACAAAAGACAATTCATGTTTCCGAATTTTGAGTTAGAAGTCACAACAAATTTTTGCAGTGAGAGAATAAAGAAACGATATTGTTCTATGAAATGCTATTAAAAATTACATTTATAAGGTCAAAAGCAAACTGATTGATGAAAAACATTACGATCAAACTTCCTAAATGTAATGTAGTTAATATGAAGGAATTATATTCTTGAAATAAGAGGCATAGGAAGAAAAATGCACTGATTTTATCACTACTTCCACTGTTACTACTACAACTGCTACTACTACTACTACTATTACTACTACTACTACTACTACTACTACTACTACTACTACTACTACTACTACTACTACTACTACTACTACTACTACTACTACTACTACTACTACTACTACTACTACTACTACTACTACTACTACTACTACTACTACTACTACTACTACTACTACTACTACTACTACTACTACTACTACTACTACTACTACTACTACTAGACCTACGATAAAACAAAAATGTAGTTTGACATTTTGACTACGTACGTTTTGAAAACCCCACATCCACTGCTAGTCACCTAAAAATTTATTCATTCATAGTAATAAAAAAGGGGTATGGTCATATTTTACATCCAAGAAATATAGATTTTACAACGGCAAATATATGGATGAATGAAAGGAGGAAGGGAGGAAGGAAGGACGAAGAATACATGTAAGAATGAAATGGCCCGGAGAGAATGTAGATGACAAATGGGCATGATGATAATAACAAGTCGTTATGGCATACTAGATATGGACAAAGAATATGAGGAACAAAAGATTTATTAGTATGTATTCTAAAAATAGGGTAAACAATGTCGTTCACAAAAAAAAAACTTTCAATGACATGTAGGAAATATATTTGCTCATGAAAGATTGGCAGGAGGATGGAAAGGGGATGCTTACAGAATATGTTGGCAATTGTACTCGAGGTTATTTATACAACCAGGAGGTAGACCCATAGACTTTATGACCTTGCTGTCGTGTTTCAATTTCCATAATATGAGTCCTTGATCCTAATGTGCCGTCAAGACGAGACATGAGCATAGGAGTCTCTTCGCGAGAAGTTCAGGGTTTCTGGAAATGAGATATAGACATATATAACGGACTGGGTAAACAGTTATTTTTGTGTCCAAGAGGCTCCACTAAGATGGATGTAGCTATCAGGAACTGCCAGAGGACTAGGGGGAACACTACCTTGTATGGTAAGGTTATTGAAATAGGCAGTAAAGCCTTTGCTACAAAATTTATTAGATATCCTGGTGACAGACAAAACAATGGGAAAAGTGCCACCGGGCACGGAAGGGTTAAAGAAAGAATTAAAGAGACGAGGTAGGGGAAGGATCTAGCAAGTTAAGAGGAAAGAGGACAGAGAGAAATTGAGATTTAGCGAAAGATTTAAAAAAGATTTAGGGCAAACTGCAGAAACTTGTTAGCGCAGGAAGTAGAGGGACCTTGTATATTGAGGGATTACCTGTCAAGGCTGGACGCAAACGAGCTCAGGGAAGGATTAATGAAAAAAAAAAAAATAAAGAAAACTAGGTAAGGGAAGCCGGTCAAGGAGGGACAGACATAGAGAGAGACACACATATAGACAGACAGACATACAGGTTGATAGAGAGGTAGACAGGAGATAGACAGACAAACAGATAGATAGACAGACAGACAGATATACAAATGCTTAAAGATAGATATTGTAAATACTCATAAAACCAGAGAAGTAAGAACTAATATGGAAATAGACAGCGGGCAGATAAATGGACGGTGGCCGAATATTAGAGACAAGAAATATGTTCTTAGTATTTCGTAGCTCACTCTACATAACACTTGTAATTTAATACATCTCATTCACGCGGACGAGAATTGGAATTAAATAGTGGC
>NC_134783.1:13253995-13258995 GCF_046742065.1 Oratosquilla oratoria
GTCTTCCCGTTGAAAGACGTTGACAAAGAAGTTAAAACTAAAATGGATTTAGTCAACACCACCTCAGTGGTCGCAAGTCCTCAGTGGTCGCAAGTCCTCAGTGGTCGTAAGTCCTCAGTGGTCGCCATGTTCCCTTGAACTGACCAGGAAAAAATGTCCCTTGGGTTCGGCCTCGGCCTACGCCTCGGCCTCGGGGCGGAACCCCAACACGGAATCCCCAGCACGGGATCCCTATCGTGGGATTAGAGAGCGGAGCGCTGCGGCCGTAGGCCGCTGTTTGCGCAGCCAAGCCCTCGGCGAAGTCGGGGTGGGCGAAGCCCGCGGCTTGTTAATTTTTATTAGTGTTATGTTTTGGTAATATAAAACTATACTAATAATATGATCTGTATTATCAGGTTTCCTTGATGCTATCCCAAGGCTCCAGGTCGCACAGGATTCCAATCCCAGGCATGCATCATACATATCAATAATATAAATCCAGTCTTCATCTGTAAAAATCATTTTTATCAATATGCAATTCATACACGATACTGCATACATATTCCCCATACGCCTCAAAACACGAATTTTCCCCCAATAGAACTTATACACTGTGTTTCTTTTCCCTCAAAAAGAGTTATTGTTTTACAATCCTCAATGTTGCAATTATCATGATTATCAAGTTCTATCATAATCCTTTTTAAATCATCTACGTGTCTAACTGACACTTCCCTAGTTTTTCAATGTAAGATCTTGTGTTTACGAGTATTTCCACCACAAAATCAGTTATTCTGAATAGACCTAAGTATCGAGGTGAAATTTTATTACTGATCACACACACACACACACACACACACACACACACACACACACACACACACACACACACACACACACACACACACACACACACACACACACACACACACACACACACACACACACACACACACACACACACACACACACACACACACACACACACACACACACACACACACACACACACACACACACACACACACACACACACACACACACACACACACACACACACACACACACACACACACACACACACACACACACACACACACACACACACACACACACACACACACACACACACACCACACACACACACACACACACACACACACACACACACACACACACACACACACACACACACACACACACACACACACACACACACACACACACACACACACACACACACACACACACACACACACACACACACACACACACACACACACACACACACACACACACACACACACACACACATACACACACACACACACACACACACACACACACACACACACACACACACACACACACACACACATATATATATATATATATATATATATATATATATATATATACCTAAATACACATACATATACACATACACATATACATACACATACACATACACATACACATACACATACAAATACATATACATATACATATACATATACACATACATATACATATACATATACATATACATATACATATACATATACATATACATATACATATACATATACATATACATATACATTTACATATACATATACATATACATATACATATACATATACATATACATATACATATACATATACATATACATATACATATACATATACATATACATATACATATACATACACATATACATGTACATATACATAAACATATACATGTACATATACATATACTATATAACTTATTTCCGGTCCCTATCCCTTCCATCCTTCTACTACTTTCTCATTTTATTTTTATTTTCCTTTGTCTTCTTCTACTTCTCCTATCCCTCCTCACTTTGGTATATTGCTATCTTATTGTAGAACTTTATTTTTCCTTCTCTTCCATTTTTACCACTTATTTTCTCTCCTTTCGCTTTCTTATTCTTCTTCACCTTCTTCCCTCAGTCATCCTCGCCAGGTCCACTTTTCCTCCTCTCACTCCCCTTGCTGTCCCCCACATCATCTTCTTAATACGTTCTCATCTGTTTTCGCATTAATACTTTCCTCACTGTGCTTCTACCATCGTTGTCATCGTCGTCATTGTTGTTGTTGTGCATCCTGTTTGTCATTACTTTGTTTATTTCTTGCGTCTGTTTTCTCTTTCGCCTTTCCTTCCTTCCTTTATTCTTTCCTCCCTCCTTCTTTATTGGTGCTTTCTTGTCTGCTTTGTATGATTATTCTATCCTCCTATTTTTCTTTTCTTCATTTCCTTCTGTCTCATTTTAACTCTTTCATGCTTCATTTCTTCCTTACAGCGAGGTCAGTAATGTGGTCAGTCCGGAGGTCATTAACTAGGTCAGGTTATGAGGGAAGGTAGGGGACCTTGTAGTGAGATCACATACGAAGTTATCCCGGAAGCCATTAATGGGGTCAGTGGACTAGTTAATATGTACAATAGCCTAACCACTGCTGTTTTGTGTGCCCAACGTAAATTTATACCATTGAAAATAAATAGATAAATAAGGGCGAATACTAATATACCCTAGTGGATGACGGATAGGTTGAAAATTGGGAGCAAAATAAAAAGAGGGTTTCATGTTAGGATGACAAGGGGAGAAGCACATCTTAGGGCTTAGTATAATGAAATGGTAAGACTAGTTAAGGAGAACACGAGCAGAGAGAAATATAGTTACGAAATTAAAATCAGAATGACTTGATGGATTCAGAGGAAAAAACTGAGGCGTGTGTTAAAACTTTCTCTCATTATTTACAAAAGAAAGAATATAAATGGTACATGACTGTAACCCAATATTCGATGTGGATGAGGGAAATATACTAACTAATATCAGTATTAGAATGGAAGACGTAATCAAACAGATTGATAGATTTAAAGCTATAAAATCCCCTGGTCCAGAATAAAAGTTTCCCACAGTGGTAAATGAGTGTAAGTTTGGAACCTACCAACAGTATACGGAAGTATTTAGTAAGCCGGTATACACTGGAATCGTGCCTATTTCTTGGGGGTAAGTAAAACTTGTTCATGTATAGAAAATAAATAAATAAATACATCTTTTATGGAAACGAATCAGTTGACGTCGGTTATAGGTAAAACGCTGGAATCATTAATAGCCAATAGAATAAGGACTCATATCGCGAGGCATAATTTGATTTGTGACTCAAAACATGGGTTAACAAAGGGGTCATGTGTAACTAAATTTTTATCCTTTTACATTAATGTCTACAAGGCGGAAGATAACAGTAATTGTTACGATATGACTGACGCTGACCTTAGCAGAGTGTTCGACAAAATGCCCCACCTGAGAATACAAAATAAAGTCAAAGCCCATAGCATAAGAAGAAAAGGTTTTAAATGGATTGAATCATAGATTAATGACAGAAAACAACGGGTCACCATTAACGGTGTAAAATCCAAATGGGGAAGTGTTTTAAGTGGAGCTCTCTAGGGCCCAGTTTTGGGTCCCTTATTGTTCATTATGTATATGAACGATTTGAACAATGAAATTAATGGTGATGTTAGTATGCTTGCGGATAACAATAGAATAGGACACCATATTAGGTCCGGGGTAGATGCCAGGATATTGCAGGAAGATCTTAACAAATTGTTTGCATTGTCGATGAAATGGCATATGAACTTCAATATCTCAAAATGCAGTGTGTTAAAGGTTACACATCCTTGACTATCCGGTATAGTCTTGGTCTTCGTCTTATAGAATGAATATTGATTCACTAGAATCAGTAGAGAAGAGAACGACCAAAATAATACATGGGTTCAAAAATCTACCCTACGAGGATAGGCTTAGGCACCCTTACACTCTCTGGGAAAGACGTAGAGCGCGGGATTTAAAATTAATAAATTCAAATTTAAAACGGAGATAGGTAAGAACTGATTTGCCAATAGAGTGGTTAACAAATGCAATAAGCTTAGTAACCATGCAGTGAGCGCTGAAATTATTGGCTGTTTTAAGAGAAAATTAGATAACTTTATGAATGGGAATAGGGGAATGGTAAATGGTAATATACATGGTCTCCTGCAGGCTCCTCTATTCTTATGTGTTTATATTCTCTTTCTCTCACCTCTTCCTTCTTTCCTCTCCTCCCTCTCTCCATCCTTCCATCCTTCCATCCTTAGTTCCTTCTGTTTCTCCATCCTTCCATCCTTCTTTTCTTCCTTGCTCCCTTCCTTCTGTTTCTCCTTCCTTTCTTTATTTTTCTTCCTCCCTTCTTTCCTTATTTCATTCGCTCGTTACTTTATTCGTTTGTTTCTTCTTTCATTCCTTCTTTTCTTCCTGCCTTATTTCCTTCTTCCTTCTTTCCTTCCTTCTTTCTTTCCCTTTTTCCTTCCTTCCTTGCTTACTTCCTTCCTTCATTCTCTTTTTTTTTATCATGATTTCCTCTCCACTTCATATAAACAGTCCCCTTTTCAATAATCCAATTCTTTTTATCTCTCCTATTTACTCTCGTTCCTACTTGCTTTACTGTAATTTTCCTCTCCTTATGCTTCCTGATTATCAATTCGTCCAGTTTTCAAAGTTTTAGATATTTTTTCTATTTCCCCACCAAGAGTAATATTTTTCCAACTGTATCTACAATTCCTCATTTTGCACGTTTACCACCTACCTCCTTTCTGATTTTACATTTTATATTCTCATTTCTCTTTTTCCACTTTCTTCACCATAATTAACAAAAATGGCCCTTTCAGCGCGCTTCTGGAGTCTTTTTCTTTAGTAAATATTTCCTTTTCTTTCGAAATCGCAAACAAAAACTTTTGCCCTTTACGTTCCTCGTTTTCAATTCTTCTTCCAATACGAAGGACCACTCCTGGTTCCTCTCCCTTCGTCTCTTTACGTCTGACCCTTACACTTTTCTGTGTTATTGTCTTTCCATATTTCCCTCTTCTCCTCTATCTTTCTTCCCCCTCTCAGCCACGCCTCTATATTGCTTCTCTTAGAGTCTACTGTTGTGTTGCTGTTAGGTTATTTGAACTCTGAATTG
>NC_134783.1:13296495-13306495 GCF_046742065.1 Oratosquilla oratoria
GTATTAGAAGAAAAGAAGGAAGAGAAGCAGGCAGAGTAGTACATGAACTTCAAAGAGTATTGTTAAAGTTGCAGCAATGGAAGATCGTTGAATGTGGGGATGAACATACAGGAAACTAGGTGGTTAATTACTGCCATCACGGGGCCCTCTTCAGTTGAATGAAATCCTTTTGTGACTGAAAATAATCCAAAAGATATACGAGTTAATGTACAGATGAATAATAAACCATGAACATTTTGTTTTAATAAAGGTGTTTCTCTCAGTTTCTTAAGATTGTTTGGTACAGTCAGGAAAAAATCTATTATTTTTTTGTTAGTACTTAAAATTGTTTCTTTCCTTGTGAGCAAAGAATAGTCTTCAATCACAAAAAAATGCTGGGAATCTCTGATGTGGAGGGAGGTCACTATTGTCCCTATAACTATTATCTGCATAAATTCACACAGTACCTCATGCAGGGTCAGAGAAAATGAAGAAAAATATAATTTAGTTCAATGGAGCAAAATACTCAGCTATAGGAAAGGTATCCTTTGAACTAAAGGAATCCAATCTATTTCAGTTAAACTCCGTCCAACCTTCAGCAATTCTCTGAATTCCTTTTAGTAGTAGTATTTGCAGGAGATTGAAAAATATATGCGCCTGGACTACAGAATATGCCATCAGGGAGACAAGAACTTACACCAGATACACGAGTATAACAATTCAAAGAGGACTTGATTTTTTTTTTACTTAAAATTTATCAAGACCAAAAACTTATAAATGTATATTTAAGCTGCAAAGTAAGTAGTGGGGTGGAGTAGATATACATGAACAAAAATTATGGAAAAGAATGTTTTAACTTTTGAAGGAGTACGGCAAGTGAGCTCCAAGATTGAAGATTGAAAATTGAAGCTAGGAAGCCTCCAAGTGGAAGAAGCCAAGAACCTGATTAATGTACAGCAATATCTGAGTTAGAGTAATATAATATACGTAGGGTAGAAAGGGAGTTGAAAGGATTAGAGTAGAATACATTGGAGTAGATATGGATAGAGACTGACTTACTTGAATGGGAGAGGGGCGAAATGGAATGCATTTGAACGAGGCAGAAGGGGAGGTCGATGTACTGCAGTATATATATTCTTATTTTGTTATCTTTTATTTTTATTTTATATCTACATATTTCAAAATGGAGCAAAAAATTGCTTCTCCCCCTAAAAAAAAAAAAAAAAAATGGCGTTTGTTTCAATATGACGTACTTTTGACTTGTAAAATCTAAAAATTTCCCAAAAATTCTTCACATCTATTGTATCATACGCTTTCTCCTGGTCCACAAAATGCAAGTGATATTCTTTCTTTAGACGATCCACCACTGCGGTGAAAAAAATACAGAAACAGAAAGAAATAAAGAACAAGGGAGAAAGATACAATGGAGAATCTAGAAGTAGCCGAGCTAAGACTGAGAAAACCGTGGAAAATGTTTAAAGCTGACCTCGAAACGTCGGAGTTGAAGTGTTTGCAAGAGGAACCAAGAGGCTTGGAGGATTTCATTGTGGAAAATAGAGTAAAGGCTACATGTGAAGCTACACAGAAGAGTGAGGGATCTTCCTGGTAGTGGAGTCGGGGGGAGGGAAGAACAAGAGGAGGATGAGGAGGTAGAGGAGATGAAAGAAAATATGAATAGGTGGAAGACGAAAAGGAGATACACAAGAAAGCTTCCTTCTGGAAGAATCAAGGATGCGGAAGAGGAGCTGGAGGAGATGGAGGGAAAAGAAGTTGAGGTGGGAATAGAGAATGGACTGGATAAGGTGAAGATAGAGGACGCAAAAAAGAAAAAAAATAATAGAATAAAATAAATAGATAAATAAATGAATATGTAGAAAATAGATAAGCAAATAAATGAAGGAAGGAATAAATAAATAAGTAAACATATAAATAGATAGATGAATAAACAAATGTTATAAGAAAATAAAATGGAAAATAAGATAAAATGAAATAAAATAAGAAATGTAGGTATTGCCAACTGTAGCAATTATAGTAGCATTGGTTTGCATTATGTAAGCCTTTAGAAAGAACGAGATCTGGAAGTAAAAAACTCCTACTATGAAGACTTCTGTCCGAAGGCTTTTACACCAAAAGGTCTGAATTTGATCTGGATAACAACGTTTAGCATTATCTAGACCAAAATCTACTATTCAGAGTGTCTGAAAAAAGTTTGACTTATTTAATGACAAGAAATTCAGCTGGGACGTTACCATAAAGTGAGTTTAACTTTTTTCAAGCCCACTGACGAAAGGATATATAAAGGTAGTTTTGATTTATTCATCAAAGGAGAAGATGTCCATCAAATGAATGAGATCTTGTGACTTTAACTATTATAAATCATATAACGAGTTTTGAAGGTCTGAAAGTGTTAAGATTTTATCATAAAATAAGTGACCAACGATGAAAAATTGTCTTGCAATCTCGTGCACTAATGGATGTTTTTAGTCTGTGGAACATGTTGGACTGATGCACCAAAACTCAAAAATCTATTTTTTTCTCTTTCTGTCTTTTTTTTTCTTTTTTCTTTTCTTATGACCTCTGATATGATTTAGATCATAACTTTAATTATTTTTCTATAGGCTAAAAAAAAAAAAAACAGAAACATCAGAAACAGCATTTATATTAACAGAATCACCCCGAAATGGACAAGATAGTCTTATGGTTTTTGGAAACTATACGATAGCATTATTCGATATAAGAAAAGCAATTTGTAATTAAAGATATATCTCCTTTGGTGCTACGGGTATATCACATAAATGAATGGAATAGTTATATGGCAACAAGAAAAAACACAGAATACAGAGTAAAGTCGTGATAAGATATAATGTCTTTGCTTTCATGAGTGGCTCCACGTACCTTTAAGAATTTACTAACATCCTTGCGGACCAAGTCATTCAAGCATTCTTTTATGATCAGACACTAATTTTCACTGAAAAAAAATTATGTTCAGCTCTGAACGTCTAATATCCATCCGTTCTACTACCCTCCTCAAATCTCTCATTTATTGCGCCAACTCTATGACGCCAATTCTATATGGCCAAATCTATGATATATATATTTATATATATATATATATATATATATATATATATACATATATATATATATATATATATATATATATATATATGTATATATATACATATATATGTATGTATGTATGCATGCATGCATGTATGTATGAATGTATGTATGTATGTATGTATGTATGTATGTATGTATGTATGTATGTATGTATGTATGTATGTATGTATGTATGTATGTATGTATGTATGTATGTATGTATGTATGTATGTATGTATGTATGTATGTATGTATGTATGTATGTATGTATGTATGTATGTATGTATGTATGTATGTATGTATGTATGCATGTATGTATATATGTATGCATGTATGCATGTATGTATGTATGTATGTATGTATGTATGTATGTATGTATGTATGTATGTATGTATGTATGTATGTATGTATGTATGTATGTATGTATGTATGTATGTATGCATGCATATGTTTCATCTTCAAATGACCCGGATGTTATTATATTAAAAGCTAACTTGTGGCTGCATGCCAGTACAATTAGTATAAATTTCATGACTGTATAGTGTTGTGACTGTAAAAAAAAAGTATTATGTAATACAAAAGCGCTAAAATCCAACTCAACCGTCAATTATAAGCTAACTTCTGAACGACAAGAACTGGAAAGTAAAAAAATAATATTAATAATGAAACAATATCAAAAGGAAAAAGAAATGATAAGTATAAGTATCACATGGTGAAATGATGTGATAGGGGTGTGGGGGAAATGTCGAGATTGAAGGAAAATGTCCGAGAGAGGCATAACAATACCCCCCCCCAAAAAAAAAAAAAAAAACAGAAATGAGGTATAGGCCTCTGGCCCTCCTGTTGTTTCCAGATTTTATTTATTTTTGCATCACAACGCGAAAAATGTCATAATGAGCTGTATTTTCATTTATACAAACTCATTACTAAAACGAAAAGGTACATGGTGAGATTCAAATACTAATTTAAGCTCACGTGCGTACACAAACACACGCACATACACGCGCGCACACAAACATACACACACATACACACACTCACACACACACACACACACACACACACACACACACACACACACACACACACACACACACACACACACACACACACACACACACACACACACATACACACGCGCACACAAACATACACATACACACACACACACACACACACACACACACACACACACACACACACACACACACACACACACACACACACACACACACACACACACACACACACACACACACACACACACACACACACACACACACACATACACACACACACAAACACAGACACACACACACACACACACACACACACACACACACACACACACACACACACACACACACACACACACACACGCACGCACATACACACACACACACACACACACACACACACACACACACACACACACACACACACACACACACACACACACACACACACACACACACACACACACACACACACACACACACACACACACACACACACACACACACACACACACACACACACACACACACACACACAGACTGGTATTGTCGACAGCACCGTGGCCTTTCATGCCTGAGGTCCCGAGTTTAAGCTACTCATTTCTCTCCAACAATACTCTTGTTTCCGGAATCGTTACCAACCTGGAACAAAAACAAGTTTAACAAGTCGAGAGGGGCTTGACCTCAGGTGTATTGTCCTCAGGGTACATCGAGTAAACGAGGTCAATTGGACGCATTTTGAACTGTTGAATGTCCTTTGGAACACCTGGGTTGAGATGCTGAGTGCCTGGTCTGGAACAGTGATGACGTCATATCGACGTGAATGAAATAAATGTGTTTAATGGTGCAGTGTCTTCTTCTGAGGCTCTTTTTTTGCGGTATTGTGTCATAATTTGGTCTTAATATTGTCATGAAATCATGATAAGGTTTTGATTACAGATACACAGATACGTGCAAACTAAGAAACACACGTACACATATACAGGTACACACGCACATTCTCACACCAATCCATCAACACCTAACCTCTCACAGACACCCATGACAATAAAGTTAGATATTATTGACAGCATGAAGACATTACATAATAGATACATCCACATTGACAAATTTGGTCCAACAAATAATGATACATAAAATACATGTTCCTAAACCAGTACAAAATATACTTTAATTTTTTTTAACAATCATATATATAAATTCCTAGTATTCATTATATAACTTTACTGGCGTCATCATCTACCACTGTGCCGGAGAATAAATAGTGAAAAACTTATATTGTTTATGTTGTACGTCGTAAGGATTATTAAGCAATAACATGTTCTTCAATCTATATTTCTTCATACGCATACAATCGATCCTCCAAAGAAAGATAGCTGTATCTTCTATTCCACCTGCCTTTCTCAATAGTTGAGAAGTTCAAGGATATGCAAAAACGAACAAAATATATTCTGTGCCCCTCACTGAAGTATAGAAACTGTACTGCCATGTTTGAATACATCATATTTACATAGAATAATTTTCTTGAAGATACAAAAGTCTAAATTATTTTTTGTTGTATCCATGGCTACGGTATCCAGTACATCTCCCAAAGGAATCAGCATCCATCCTACATAGCTCTGCACACCCAAAATCTAGATGACCACAATGGATTAAAAAGAAATTAAGACTAATGTAAGGATAAGAATCATAATTGGGTGTTATGAGTTCTCTTTATCAAATAATACATAAGGTGAAAATAAGCATATACGTATGCACTCACATAACATGTACACACACACGCACACACAGTAAGGTATATACACATTTTTACGCTTTTATATAACCTCCACACACATGTACGATTCTACTTTCAAACGCGCACGCGCGTGCACATACACACACACACACACACACACACACACACACACACACACACACACACACACACACACACACACACACACACACACACACACACACACACACACACACACACACACACACACACACACACACACACACACACACACACACACACACACACACACACACACGCACACACACACACGCACACATATACACGGTCGGGCCCCCACATCCTCCCCCGTTTAATCTCCCTTCCTCCGTGGCTTCGCCCAAAATTATTTCTGTTGCATAATTTTCTGCCCAATTTATTCTCGTTTTTCTTATTGATGCCTTGGTGCATCCTGGCTCGCACTCTCTTGCAACTTGTGTTGAAGGTCAGCCATGCATGATGATGAAAATTTATTCACACCCTTTAAAACATCGTATTAACTTTGAATAAATAAATAAATAAGTAAATAGAGAAATCGGTAAATAACTAAATAAGCATTCAGATAAGCACATAGATAAATTACTGAATATATAAATAATAAAATAGCAAATAAACAAACAATTATTTTATTGGAAATATTAAATGAATGAATGTTTGAAAAGATAGAAATAAAATCAATGCAGAAGTAAAAGAAAGAATCAAGAAAGAAAGATACAGGTAAGTTTATTATATATCTTAACGAATAAATATTATATACATAGAAAAGAATAGAGAATTAATTTATATCAAAAATTTTAAATGAATTGGCTGAAATCCAATGATTATCTATTTATCTAATTTTTTTTTTTTTTTTTTTTTTTTTTTTTTTCCAACTTTGATGACTGTTAATCCAAAATGGGACTGTGCATAATCTCTCAAAATGACAACAACTTTGTTTGACAATAAAAAAAGGCGCCCTTATTTCATTGATGACAGTAGCAGTATTGGTGATAATGATAGTGATGCTGATACTAATGATGGTGGTGATGATAATGGTAATTATGGTAAATGTAAAATTTGTGTTTCTTTTTTTTTCGCAAATGTGGTGATGGAGATAGTGAATGTAGTGGGAACGATGATAATGATAATGGTTACACTGATTCCAGTGGAGATGCTAATGATGGATTCCATTGATAGTGATGAAGATGTTAATGATAATGATATAAAGGTAAAAATGAAGTACTCAGACGCAACCATTTCATAATTTCTTTGCCTTTAGGCTATTGCAAAAGATCCACAGTTCCTAGATATTAGTAAATGATTGTCAGATTAGCCTACAGATCTCCCAGAATAGAGCTATCACATTACTCCCTGTATTTTGTGGGTGTAGAGGAATATGTGTCTATGTACACTTGACCATGTAACCTCAGGAGCCATGTTGCTATTGTGTTGGTACAGTTTTACTCTTGTTTGGTGACATGATCGAAGACTAGAAAACGTGACTACTACATGAGTAGAAAGTAGTTTATATTTTAATCTAAATCGATATAAAAGATGTTTTTAGTATATTATATCTTACTTTGTTTTTAAATATTATTGATTTGGATGTGGGTTTATGTAGATTTCTTATGAGAAAATGATTTAATGAATTTGAGAGCACAGCCTCACACTGAATGAGTTAAAAGTCTTAGAAAACGATATCTGTATATCTTTTTACATATCTTTCTCGTTAAAGTTAGTTAGATTCCTTAAAATCCGGACATAGTTTATTTCAGGAAACATAAACGTAACCGTGTTAAAATAGTATTCAGGTATATTCTACATATTTACCTCCATGTTTCATTGTTCATATTGGATGCTCTGTTATTTTGTCACATTTAGTGTAATCGTGCCTAAAGATAACTGCAATTTTTATTTCGTAAAAAGTTTTGAAACATCTTCTGAATGGCTGCCCCTTTCATAGCCCGAATCCATAGGCAATTGCAGACTCGCTCGTGTAAATGAAATAACTTAAAACTCTCTCTGTTTCATAAGTTAATTGTTAAGGATTTTTAAGTAAGTGTTGAATGTGGTGCACATGGATGCGGATGATATTGAATGCAGCGAAAAGAATTTTAATCTTGCCTCACGCAGATTTTGCACGGTTTCAATAGATATGCAACACCCGTGATCATGAATAACAATTTATTTTTGAAAACGGAAACAATTGCTAAAAAAAAAAAAAAAAAATCTATCATCGCCTCCAATGATCCAGGGCTGAAAGAAAACAGTGTATAGGATAGGCTGAATGTCATAGATAATTTCTTTTTCCACTCGAAGTAACTCTTTATTATTATCTCTCCATGTTTTCTATTTTCTCTATTTTTTCTTTTCAACTCGAACGCTTGCTGCGAGCTGAAGGTACGTGAATGGCTCCACCAGGCAGTTCGCTTCCAAGTTGGAAGCTTGTGAGACCAAAGTTCGACGATGTGGGATAAAATTATACAACTTGGCGTCACTAAATTGGACGCTAAGTATTGTCTAAACTGGAGCTTTCTTTCTTATTAACAAAACCTAGAAGCTTCGTCGTATTATAAGTTTATCTCATATTTATGAGAATGAAGACTAATTTCCATTTATAAAGGAAAGATGATTTAGTTTCGATTTTAACTTTCTTTCCTTTCAGCCTCCTTCCTGCTGTATTTATGATATCTTAAGATAACAAAATTTAATTTAGAATTTGATCTCAGGAAATATGACGCTAATTATTTTCTAAAGGCAGAATTTCATCATTATTAGCCAAAAATATATATATCTCTGTTGCATTCTAAAGGTCATTTTATTTGCTATTAGAAGGTTGAAGCCATATGTTATCTATAAAAGAACAACAATTCTATTCCAATCTCGAATACCTTTTATTATGTGCTCTTCCTTCAATTTCCTTTACCATTTCTACAATATCTTCTCATTAATTTATTTTATATGTTATTCTGCTATTGTTCATTCATGAGGACCTAAAATGAGTGGAAGAAAATTGTGGTGGATAGAAGTGGAATTGGAGGGAATAAGTGCGTGACTTTGATCTGGCTACCTCTCTTATAAAGGGGAAAAGGCTTTTGGTGTATAGATAAATATATCATTGTACTTTGTACACTTACGTATTATCAATTACGTTTTGCATAAATCCTACAATGAAGTAATTCTAAGAATGTAGGTATATTAGTAAGAGTTGTTGTATTTAATTTTCCATCAATGAGGCCCTATCCATATAATAACCATCAATGGGTATAATTTGATTCCCTCTGATAAAGTGTTTATATTCAATATGCCTCATTGATGTAAGGGTAAACATAGAAATGTGTAACAAGTAACAATCATTATCTTGGGAATCAAGGATCGGAGGAGCAAGAGAAAAGTGTGTGGAACTATAATGTCAGTGATTACGAATAGTTGAATATACAATGCCAAACTACCGTGATCAGTCGTAGGTGTAGTTGGAATGTTAAACGATAACGATTATTAAGGGACAAAGTTACAGATGCCTTATCTGAAATAGGGATGGAGTTACAATATTACTGTGATCTCGATCGTGCGAAGCGATATTGTTAAATTACTGCAAAGTAGCCTTGATCTGTAAAATACAGAAAAATATACCAAGTTACCACAAAAAATGCATGGGAAATATATTCTTCATTGGAAAAATAATGCATAATGAGCTAAATAAATTGTATTACATTGTCTTTCTGCCACACTTTTATGACTTAATTTTTATCCGCAAGACACAAAAGCAACATAGAGTATTCCTAGACGTTGCGCTATATAATTATATTATTCTGTTTACATCTTTCTATTTCCAGTTCCATTTTTTCTTGACTACATTTCTAATTAATAATTTACCACCACTGTGCCGTAATGCATAATTATGTTGTCCCCTTCTTTTTCTTCTATTTGCATTTGGCTCCTCTTCCTTCTCCATTCTTCTGTCATACAAAAAAAAAAAAAAAAATGAACTCACGCATAATTGGCTATTGTCTGTTCTGTATTAGTTTCTCCCCTTCTTCTCTTTTATATACTCTATTTGCTCATGTTGTTGCCATTTCTCCTCAGTGTTGTCACTTGTTTTCTTATTTTTTGCTTCTATTCTCTTGTCTCTTTGCTTGTCCTCTCT
>NC_134783.1:13311495-13318995 GCF_046742065.1 Oratosquilla oratoria
TATGTTCATTAGCGAATGTTTCGACACCCCTACTAACGATAGTTTTCTGTGTAGCTGTACATCTCATCACCTTACTTTTACCCACATTTATCTTTAGCTTTCTTCTATCACATACTCTCCCAAACTCTGCCACCAGCTTCCTCAATCCCTCCTCTGATCTGCTACAAGCTCAGTGTCGTTCACAAACAACAGCTGGCTCACCTCCCAATTTTTTCCATTTTCTTTCAACATCTCTAATCCCTGACCCACCACCCTTGCATTTACCTCTCGCACCACCTCATCCATGTATAAGTTGAACAGCCAGGGCGACATAACCCATCCCTGACGAAGTCTTACCTTTACCTCGAACCACTCACTCTCTCCATTTTTAATCCTGACAAATGCTCTACTACTCTCATAAAAACTCTTGACAGCTCCTAGAAGCTTTTCTCCTATCCCATATATCTGCAAAACCTCAAACAGTGCTTTCCTGTCTACCCTATCATAAGCCTTTTCCAGACCCATAAAAGCAAAAAAAAAAAAACATCCTTACCTTTTTCTACAGCTTTCTCACATATCTGTCTTACTACAAAGATCTGATCTACACAACCTCTACCAGTCCTAAATCCACATTGTTCCTCGCCAATTATTCCCTCTGTTCTTCTCCAAATCCTCTTAATGAATATCCTCCCATAAGCCTTCTCAACTACACTTAACAAGCTAATCCCTTTGAAACTACTACACTCACACTTGTCCCCTTTTCCCTTGTAAAATGGAACTATACAGGCACTCCTCCAATCATCCGGAACTCTACCCTCTCTCCAGCAAACTTGAATAACCTCACCAGCCAGTCCACCATCACTGTTCCTTCTTTTTTTTTTTTTTTTTTAGACATTCTGCCTGGCATCTATTCAGACCAGGTGCCTTACCTGCTCTAATCATCATTACAACTGCCTTCACTTTATCCTTCCTTGTTTCTCCTCCATTTTTCTCACTCATCACGGTAATTTTCTTAGTACTTCCCAGTGCAACTACCTTTTCCTCCCTATCCTCCTGCACATTTAGCAACTCCCTGAAATACTCTGCCCATCTTTCCCTTACTGCCTTCTTTTCCATTATCTTCTCTCCGTCTGCACCTTTTACATTTTCTTCTCTACTTGATTCGCCTCCTATTCATTTCTTAATTTCTTTCCAAAATATATTTTATATTACTTTCAAAAATTTCTGTCATACTCTTATCCCATTTTACATCTGCTATACTTTTTGCCTTTTTTTACTTTGTGTTTTACTTCTCTTCTCTTTTCTTTGTACCTATCATATGACTCCCTCGTCCTATTTTGTAACCAAGCTGTGAAAGCTCGCTTTTTCTCTTCTACAACCTTCTTTGTTACCTCATCCCACCATTCACTACCCTCCCTTCT
Source organism: Oratosquilla oratoria (assembly GCF_046742065.1). Lineage (NCBI taxonomy): Eukaryota > Metazoa > Arthropoda > Malacostraca > Stomatopoda > Squillidae > Oratosquilla > Oratosquilla oratoria. The sequence continues at coordinate 13,312,896 of NC_134783.1, forward strand.
ATTTCCTCCCGTTCTTCTTGTTCGACACGCCATCTTTGGACACTTTGTGACTCCCTCCTTGAACCATCCCCATTCCTCCTCCACTCCTAGCTCTACTCTGTCCTTCACTTCTTCCCACTCCTCTCTCAGCTTCTTCATGTACTCCTTCTCCTTTTCCTTTTCATTTAAAGAATTCACTCTAAGCACCTCCCTGCTTTTTGTCCTTTTCCTCTTTCTCCATCTATCCTCCACTCTCAACTTACCTTCCACCAAAAAAAGACCTAATATTTCCCCACTCTCTCCCCTTAGAACATGTACATCCTTAACTCTTCCTATTATGCTCCTATCTACCACTACATAGTCCATTAACGCTCTATCTACCACCCTTCCATCCACCATCCTCTCCCATGTGTACTTATGCTTGACTTTCTTCCGAAACACTGTATTTGCTATCATCAACTCTCTTTCTAGACACATCTCCACCATCAACTCTCCACTACGATTCTTTCCTGGAACTCCACATTTCCCAACTACCCCGTCACTTGGTTCATTTCCTACCCTAGCTTTAAGGTCTCCCAGTACTACTACATTGACGTTCCTCCCTAATCCCTCTACGCACTCATTTAAATCTATCTAAAAAAACTCCCTTTCTTCTACACTCTTCTCACTACCAGGCCCATATGCACTTACAAATATCCACATCTCCTTTCCAAGTTTCACCTTCATCCGCATAATTCCTAGTTTCACCTTCATCCACATTATTTCCACTTGGATCGTAAGAGGCGAGAAAAATGGGACGGGGATTGGGACCAGGCATCCTTCTCCCTGTAGCCCCACAGGGGACATTCCTTAAAAAAGTAAAGGAAGACGATATAAGAAAACTTAAAAAAAAAAGTCCAAGCGGAGCAAATACGTAAAAAAAAAAACTCTCTGTATTTCTGTCTGTCTTTATCTCTCTCTCTCTCTCTCTCTCTCTCTCTCTCTCTCTCTCTCTCTCTCTCTCTCTCTCTCTCTCTCTCTCTCTCTCTCTCTCTCTCTCTCTCTCTCTCTCTCTCTCTCTCTCTCTCTCTCTCTCTCTCTCTCTCTCTCTCTCTTCTCTCTCCCTCTCTCTTTTCTCTCTCTCTCTCTCTCATTCTCTCTCCCTCGTTCTAGTTCTATTTTTCTTTCTCAATCTTTTTTTTTTCTGCCTTTATCTTTCGCTTGTATTTCATTCCTTCACCTTATTCATCCCCCTGTCATTCATTCCCCCTCTTCCTCGTTCTCTTTCTTTCCTTCTCACAACCTCGTATCAAGTCACTATATCTCCTACTTGAGCCGGCTACATGCTCATCACGAACCTAAATGCATCTAACCGCTCCTCTAAGGCGTAACCCAGGTGCCTCTGAGACACCAACAGAAGCCCTTGTGTGACCTGGCTGTCTTTAAGAAATTTCTGTTTTACCGGAGGCCAGGTGATTACATTAATTTTGGGAACGGGTGCTTTGGTGAAAGTATTGATTTTTTTTCTATGTCAGATATTTTCTTTTGTTTTGGAAATTATTTAAGACGAAGGTAAATAAGGCTTCTATAGAGTGGCATAATTAGTCTGTATCGTTAGTTCTAATACAAAGACTTTTATTTACTTTGAAAATGAGTTCTGGAATAAAGAGATAAGGGAATCGAATATAGTGGCATAAATACATATATGTATTATTGTATTTATCGTGATGTCAAGCAACTTTATCAATTTTGACACTAGATGCTAAGTTGATAATTTTTTTTTTTTTCTAATTGACAAAGGTAAATTTTATTCGACGTAAATGAGATCCATAGTCTGAAGAGGAAATAACAATGTCGATTATCATAATTTAGTACGGTACTTTAATATATATATATATATATATATATATATATATATATATATGTGTATACATATATGTATATATATATGTATATATATGTACATATATATATATATATATATATATACATATATATATATACAGGTATATAATATTTTTCTACTTTTGGTAAGCGGATGAGGAATATAATTCTTTTAGGAAAATCTAATTTTTCCTCAAATTTGAGTGAAAAATACAGAATTATTCCATTTAGCGTGAGAACGAGATGAGTTTCTTATCTATAAGACGATGATGTGTTCGTCATGAAACATTAGGTGTTCTTCAAAGTGCTAAGACTTTAAACGTGTAACCAGGTTGAATCTCCACACGTCAAACCTCATTTCAACACCTGAAACTATTCTAACACCTATTCATCTTAACACCTGAAAAACCACCGTCAGCTTTATCCTTTTTAAATCTCAATATCTCTGACAACGGTAATCACTCCTCCATTGCTCGCTACCTGCACATATCCTTCACAATTTTTTGTATCTCTGAAACCTTATTCACATTTATTTTCCACCATTTCCTATTAACTCTTTCTGCACAACTTTCATCAGACCTCTTTTATATCTACATATACGTATTTTCACCTTGAGACCATTATATTGTTTTTTACACTTTCTTCATGTTTCATTCAAAACTCCTGAACACAAAGAGTGTCTTTGGACTTTCATACCTTCATATCCTCACACCTCATTCCTTCGTTCATTGTACGTTCATCACATCTCATCCACATCATCTTCATGTTTCATTTATACCACTTACATACATCCATAAACCAGAACACGCCAGAACACCTAAAGAAATCTCTTTCAAAGCTTTGAACTTCTTTTGTATCTTTTTATCTCCTTTAAGGTTCCTCTCGGTCTTCTTTACATCTCCATAGCTCTGAAGACCTCTATACCTCTCTTACACATAAAGTCATCTTATTCACTCCTTCAAGTCTCTTTCACATCTCCTTCACGTCTCCTTTACACCTTTACGCCTCAAAACAGCACCCCCACCCCCCAAGAAAAAAAAAAAGAAAAAATCGTTCACAGCTCAGAACCCCGTCTTCACACCTCCCGATAACTGCGCATTTACTTCCAAGCGTCGTTCACACACCTCCAAGGCATCCGCACGACCTCGCCCTGCTTCTTCCAACTTTCAAATCTCCTGATTTCCTCACCTAAACCAACTCAACTCCTGCTAACTCTTGCCTTGTACCTTCTCCTCTGCCTCCTCCCCTCCTCCATATCCTCCTCCTTGTCCATTTTTATATCATTTTCTTCTTGCTTCTGATCGTCCTCCTTCTCCTTCTCCAGCTTTTTTTCCGTCTCGTCTTTTTTACGCCCTTTTTCTCGTGCCCCCTCTTCTGCCTTTTTTACTTCTTTCTTTACTAATTCCTTTCCTGCTGGTACTCAGGCTCCTTCTCCTTCTCCTCTTCCACATCCATCTTCTCTCTTTAATTCTTCTCCTGCAGACCTCAGGCTTCCTCGAATCCTCCTTCTCTTTCTTCTCCTCTTTTCCTTTTTCTTTTTTCATCCTTCCTCTCCTTTCTCCATTCTTGCTCATTTTCCTTTTCCATCTCCACCTTCCCTTTTTCCTTCTGTTCTTTATTTTAATTTCCCTTTTTCTTCATATTCACCTCCTCCATCTTCTTTTCTTTCTTTTTCTTCCTTTTCTGGTCTTCCTCTTCCACACGCCTCAAAGGTGTTTTTTTTTTGTTTTCTCTTCTCTCTTAATCCTCCTGTCAACATTTTGCTTTTGAAACAACTTCATCTGATATTTCGATGCCCCCACTTTTTCTTTTCTTCTGTTTTGCCTCCAGCCCTTGGCCTTCCTTCCTCTTTCAACCACTTTTCGTCCGCGCATGCGCAGTGATGACAAAGACATTGTAATCTCGGTGAGTGGACGTGAAATTTGCAAGGACTTCAAGAGTCACGCTCACTTTGGGTGAAAGCAAATCGATTCCTATTAGTTCGTGGGTCAGGTCTTGAAGTTCCTGCTCTCAAATCCATTCGAGATGGTAAATTCAATTTTGGATTTAGATATGTTATGTCATAATGTTTTGTGTTTTGTAATGATAGCAAAATGAGTGTGGTAGGGTGATAATAATTTTCGTCTCCTACGATTTATTGAGTCTGTGCTTGGTGTTCCAGTTCTCGATTTCATCAAGATGGCAAATTCTGTTTCGTTTTCTCTATAACATTGAAAAAAATGCTTTTAGTTTTAGTTTGATAATCATATAAGTGTGGCTGGGTGGTAATAGTTATAATAATCAAATCAAGGCTACATAGTCTTCGTATAACTTTACTGTGAGATCCAGTTTAGGCCAGTTACCAGCATAATTCGTAAACGTCAACTCCGGGTATATGGGCATCATGTGGCATGTTTCTCTAATGTTGATCCTATGTACGGGGTTGTCTCCACAAGAGAAAACCCTCGATGAAGAAGGCGAAGGGGATGCCCATAGAATTTATGGCTGGGGCCAATTGATCAAACCTGTCGAAAGAAGTTTAAAGAGGGAAGGGCAACTGCATGGGAGCTTGCTCGGAAAGAACGTGGGGACTGGTGCCGGCGTGTAAGTAAAGCAACGCGCTCCCTGACATATGCCTTCAATTGATGACGATGATGACTCTTCACATCCACTGACTGTCCTATGTAGCTCTCCTTGAATACCAACTAGTTCAGTCTGATAATTGCAATAATCTTTTCTATTTCTACATGTGTAGTCACTATACGAATACTCTTACTAATCAGAAAAGACATTCGCATTTAGTTATGGATGAAATACCCTGAAGTTAGGAGACGTAAATAAATATAGGAATTGGGACGTTAAGAAATCATTAAGGGAATCATGGAGATTGAACTTCGTCATTGGAATCTTCATTGTGATTTTTACCTTCTCAAGAACAACAAGAGACTTATACTCCGGTTTGTGGTTCATGCAGACGTTGAATATGCAGAGCTCTGCATTTCAAGCTATTGGTAAGGCATATGCAGCCAAAGAATTGAAAACACAGATGTATCAGTATGCTTGAAACCTTTAAGTTACATGTGTGTGTGTGTGGGGGGGGGGTTGTTTTCCCCTCCCTGGGAGTGTCTATTTCATCGTAATAAATTTTCTTATTATCCTTCTTGGTAGCATCTGGTATAATACGAGTATATCGTCTCTAGACAACGCCTCCAGATTGCTGTCTGGATGTTGTTGTCAGGATTATAGGCGATGGAGTAGTTTTTACATTGGGCTTGAACAGATGATCCCATTTTTTCAGTGTCTGGAATAGAAAAAGTGAAGTCTGCTAATACTTACGCCAAGGAAACTCGTGAGTCTTCTTATCATTATGTTGAAATATACCAAGACTTGCAGAGTTAACCGAGAGTATCTTACAAGACACCGGCTCCATTTCAGTAACATTCCAGTAACAGCAAACGCAGTTTGTTCCAGTCAAGGCTAATACAAGATGTGGAGCATAAGAGCTTGTATATCAGACATAACATTGATATCAGCGCTATGTATCAAGTCTAGTAACTGGAACATTGAATTATGAACACATATCTAAAACAGAACGGCTTAAAACTATTTTTTTTTTGTAATTACAAGACTACATGACGCTGACTTGGTAGCATGAAATAAATGCATGGTGATTGATTTTCATTTTCATCAGTACAACAGATGCGTTCATGCATTTAACACATGCAATCCTTTTTTACCTGTTCAGGTTTGTCCTTAAGTATATACACACACACACACAAAGACACACACACACACACACACACACACACACACACATACACACACACGCACACACACATACACACATACACACACATAAATAAACACACACACACACACACACACACACACACACACACACACACACACACACACACACACACACACACACACACACACACACACACACACACACACACACACACACACACACACACACACACACACACACACACACACACACACAAGTAAAAACTGAATCATTACACTGTAGACCGCATGTTTATATTAGTTACTTTCATTGACTTTTACTATATGTGTTCATCAGATGGCTAGGTATTTTACAAATAATCTAGTGTTGGTGCAACACACTCATGACTTCTTTCTTGGCAGATCATTACATTTCTCATCACATATTTTAACGATACTTTTATCTTTATATTAATGAATTCTTAAACAAATTATCTAGAAATAGAATCGTATGTTATCTTATAATGATGATGGGTTCTACGATGAATTG
>NC_134783.1:13323995-13328995 GCF_046742065.1 Oratosquilla oratoria
ATCTTATCTATATGTCCAGCAGTAGTCCGCCCTCATGCGTCTATCCCAGTGACCTTGGTAGTGTTCTTCCATCGTCATCAAATCCTGATGAAAGCCTTCCCCTCGTTCCTCACTCACGCCTCCCAGATTCTCTGGGAATCGGCCGAGGTGATTATTTAGAAAATGTAGCTTCACACTTATGTTGCATCCCAGATATATGCTACAAGTATATTAGTAACCAGACCGTCGTAAATATGCTTTTTTCCCAAAAACTTGCGAAGAACGGCAGAAAATGAGAGCCAGGCTGCCTTATCCTCACGAATCTAGAATAACTCAAAAGTCTTCGGATTTGGGGGCCAAATACTCCTACTTTTTTTTTTTCTTATGGCAAAGCATGAAACGCCGATAATGTACTACAAACAATCATTGTTAGTGCTCAACGCCTTGGCATACTGCTTCATCAACCCCATTTTGAGATGAAGTGGAGGGAGAGCGATCTTTTCTTCGACTTACGATTGGCTTATTAACAATACTTGGCATTCCTGCTTCCAAAGTTTCCCGAACTGCCAATCTATTTGGGTCCAGTGTTTGTCACGGGCTCGAATGTCCCACATACAAATATAGCATGGAAACTTTGTATATCCCTTTTGCTGGCCAAGGAAGAATTTGACCAAAACCATTGTCATTATGCAAAAGGACATACTTAAGGCTACGCTTGGAGCTATCTAAAGACAGTCTCCACTCAGCAGGGATATAATTGCCAAATCCCAACTCGGTAAACAGACCAGGAACATCGTGGTAGTCTACCAATTGTTTGTCCTCAAAGAAATACTTAACAAATGTACTCTCCCTTGTTTGGTAATATGACACCCGTACCAATACGTCAAGTATATGTCTTTCACTCAACCTGGAGGCTAAAAGTTCTGCAACTTTCTTGGAGAGCGCCAAATCACGTATCAAGTCATTCGAATCCTCTTGATTGAAACAGTTAGGAGCTATTGACTGTTCAGCATCTGATGATGAATCTGCAGAGTCTGAATCCATTCCGTGGACTTCCATATCAGGTACATCATTTTCATTCTCGGAGGAAGCACATCCACTGAAAATCGGAACTGGTGGAGACATAGAATGAGGTACTGGCCGGATCGCTGATGAATGTTGGGGTAGTCGATTTTGTGTCGATTTTTCTTGCCAATCCCTTTAGTATTCACCAGATAGAAATAACATTTCGAGACATAATTCTTTGGGGATTCCAGAAGAAAGACCACTTCTTTTTCCTCACAATGATGTTCCACACAACTATGGCAAACAGCATGTGAGGCCCATTTCTTACCTTGATTGCCAAGAGAAACATCAAAATGTGCCTTATAAGTGCGAATTATAAAGTTTGGTATATTGCGCCTTTGACGAACTAGCATGTAACAGCCACATGTGTAGCAGAAAGTGCCTGGATCATTAACGCAATATACTCTTGACGAAACCATCACTCTAACATGAGACCTGGAAAAAGAAATGATAATGTCAATATTTTGCACTATAACACTTATTACTATCTTACTACTATGTATTGTGAAGTATTTGTTTCTACAAGCACCCTCCCTGTCCCTCCGGAGGGCAGTTTTTGGGGAAACGAGAACATAGAAATTACAAAATAACTATAGCATGTAGGTAGAAATAGATTACTCGTATATATTTGAAGTCAGCATGAAAATTTTACTTAAAATTGGCAGATAAATCTAAGTCACCAGAAAATGGGATTAAAATTGTTCCCCTACGAATATTCTAAAACTTTATCGTTTTAATTTAATCAGGCATATTGTTCTACTTACTTTTTAAACAATGAACTTCTTGTTTGGCCTGAGCTCTTTCATTCAAAGAACACCGTACGCAAGATCAAAGCCTCTATAAGGACTAATTAATTTGCAGATGTTCTTTGGTTGTATAAGAAATATATAGCAGAGAAGAAAGTTAGTTAGTACTCAGAATTTGGGTTGAAAGTAAAAGGAATGACAGAGAACAAGAAAATAGACAAGAACAAAATTCAAAGAAATTTTTGAAAGAGAAAGGGGGTAAAGAATATATAGCAAAAAAAAAAATGCACTCAAAGGGTTTAGAATGAAAGTAAAGTGAATGATAGGGGACATTGAAAGGGACAAGGAACAATATCAAAATATATATTTATCAAAGAGCCGATGGGAGAATTATATGAAAGGCAGCAGAAGGGCTTCAGTAAGAGAACTCTGTGAAGACCGTGAAATTAGAAAATTAATTCGAGATCTAGAGCTGGAGGGCTGTTGAGCAAATCAAAAGAACTCAGGATATTGTGGTTGAGAAAGGATGGCTTCTTAGTACATGAACATCCTCAACCATGTAAGATCATCCAGTTTGAGGTCATCCAGTTTAAGATCATCCAGTTTAAGATCATCCAGTTTAAGATCATCCAGTTTTAGCCAGAATGGATATTCAAGAAGACTTCCACAAGATGGATGAAATTGTATGGCGTCAAACAGAATGAATACACATCTTGAGCTACACACACATTCAAAAGGTTAGTTGGTTGCTCTGGACTGTGGGTTTCCACGGCTTCTGTCTTTTTGGATAGGCTCGTAACGACACACAGAAAATTAAGCTTTTATTTTGTAAGAGCTGATCGGTCTATCCATAGCTAGCAATCTTTGATAAAAAAAAAATACCTTGAAAAGAAGTATAATTTGTTGAAGCAACTCTGTATATCACATCAAACACAAAGTGTAGTTAGAAAATATAAAGAAACGTTATCATTATCTTAAGTCTTAGATTTCATGATCTAGAAAGACAAGTAAGTTGTATAAAAATATCAGCATACAAAAATAAAGGAAATGAACTAGTTTTAAATAGGAATAACAAAATCACTTCTACATAGTCAAAGTAAGCGACTAAGATCACATATCACATCGAAATAGTTAGAAAAGGCTAAAAAAAAGGTAAAAATAAATGAAGAAATCGTGTAAACAAATATTAATCTTAGCGAGAGGATTAAAAAAGGTTTATCTATTTGAACAAAAAGACAAAAGGCAAAGGAACAGATATTCAAATGAATAAATGGCAACAGAGGACAGACGCCTGCACTAGCAGAGAGCGCAATAAATAAGAAATGTCATCTCTCTCTCTCTCTCTCTCTCTCTCTCTCTCTCTCTCTCTCTCTCTCTCTCTCTCTCTCTCTCTCTCTCTCTCTCTCTCTCTCTCTCTCTCTCTCTCTCTCTCTCTCTCTCTCTCTTTCTGTCCCTCTCTGTCTCTGTCTTTCTCTCTTGTTGACGGAAGTGAAACCAAGCGAACAGCCACGGTGCACAAATTGTCGGTCTGGTTTGTTTAATTGATGGAATTGCTGTTTTGGTTTGGATAATTGGCGCAATTCCTGCCGCTCTTTGTCGTCACAGCACGGGAGAACGAAGAGACGGGGGTCGGGTGGGGGGAGAACGCCATTCCAAGCGTCACAATGGTATCACCATCCCCACCCGACCTCCACCACCACCATCCCCACCATCACCACCACCACTTCCTCCATCACCTCCCCCACTCCATCACTACCTTCACCACCTCCATCACCACCTACACCTCCATCACATCCCCCACTACCATCCCCACCTCCACCACCTCTTTCACCTTCATTACCACCATCTTGACTACCTCCACCACCAATCTCATCACCAATTTTACCACCTCCACCACTTCCACCATCAACATCATTACCTCCACCACTACGACCTTTGTCATGTGAATTGCGTGATAGCGTGAATCCAGTTTCATGGATATATGTCCTATATCTCTCTCTCTCTCTCTTTATATATATACATATATATATATATATATATATATATATATATATACATATATATATATATATATATGTGTATATATATATAAAAGAAACAAGAAACGTTACAAATGAAATTGTTAGTTGCGTGACCTTGAAAGAGGTCAACGTCTAGCAACCTACGTTGCAACTCATAATTGGTTTTATTGCAATTTTTGACACAAAATATTAACCACGATATTTCCCTGTTTTATCTTTATTGATGGGTGGAAAGGGAGTTGGGAGATAGGGTTGATGAAAGAGTATTAGGATGGTTTGGGTACATGGAAAAAATGAGTGAAGAAAGATTATTAAAAAAAATGTGGAAGGCAGAGGTGGAAGGAGTGAATATGATTGGATGTCCTAGGATGAGATGGGTGGATGGGGTAAAAGGGGCATTGCAAAAGAGAGGAATGTCTGTTGAGGAAGGACGGGAGAGGACAGAAGACAGGGGTGAATGGAGAGGGGTTGTGTATGGATTATGCTGTTCTGCATTAGGGGGAGTGGGTGGGGATAGGGGGTGAGGAAGTGTGTATGAGAGGTAATTTGACGCAGCTCGAAGGGATTCCTCCCGGTCTTCTCCTTTTCTGCATGAGGGGACGGAGAGCAGGGGTCGCTAAATTAATGAGGCGGTCATACTGTGGATGTGCTGTGTCTTGCGACACTGCCTCTGACCCAGGGTAGTGGACAGGATGCAGGGATGACCCGTCATCCAGGAGGTGCCAAGATGAGAAGGAGGATGGAGGGTAGAGGGGAGTGGAATGTGTAGGGGATGGAATGGGTGGAGTGGTTTCTATGCCTTTTTCTTTTTTGGCTACTTCCCGTGTAAGGGGGAAAAAGCCTTTGGTACATGTATGTATTTCTATTGAAGATGAGAAGCCTATGCCAAGAGGTATGTGTCTTCGGCCGAAGCCGTCGCCTTTGCGTTATGCGCTGGGGCGGTTAATGTTCAATAATGGGAAACGGAGAGAAATATGGGACTCGAACCCGCAACTAAGCGAATGCGAGACCAGCCCGCTTCTGAATACATATCAGTGAGCTACTTTGGTTTTAGGTTAGATATATCAATATCCGAACTCTGGTACTATGGAGTTTGATGAAGTTTGCTCTGATACCTCACGACCGAGACATTATCGTATGGCATGGTCATTACTGCTTTTAGACTCACCATTTCACTCCCATTAAGTAG
>NC_134783.1:13343995-13348995 GCF_046742065.1 Oratosquilla oratoria
AAAGCTGTCGAGTCCTGAGGATTGATAGGAATGCAAAAATTTAATTTCACGTGTATTTGCAAACCTCAAAAGTTTTACGTGGAATGTTGACAAAATAGATGTACTATATCTACGCTGAATTCTTTTGTCAATTTAAACCTTACTACTATTAGATACATGGTATATTTTGTAGTCTTTAAGCTAAAAATATTTCTAAACCAAATTCAGGAATGTAAAACAATTATATTTCCTTTAATATGGCGCTGGTGGAATAATAGGAAGCGTGCCGGTCTCTTATTCGCTTAGTTATGGTCTCGAATCCCAAATTTATCTCTAATTCCCCAGCAGTGACCGATACCTGCCACAACAGTATAAATCACATAGGAGGCCAAAGGTGATGGCTTCGGCCGTAGTTACTCGCCCGTGGCGTATACTCATCACCTTCTTCATAGGGTCTTTGGTGTTTGCAGTAACGATTAAAGAGATAATTACGATCAGGTTTAAATGAGACTTAGGTTATACTATCAGCGCTCTCATATATATTCCATGTTATTATGTTTTATATCCTCTTGAAGCCACTACTTAATTTTCATTTCTCCTCTACGAATGATGGAGTGATTCGTCAACAATTAAGTAATTCCTTTGTTTTTCCATTTTGAACACCGTTGTATTAATGATGGCATTTTTAATCTCTTTTGCATTACAACAACGCATTGACATGCTTCCCATTCTTCTTTGGTTGGATATAAATAAGGGGTATAGTGGTTAAACAAGATAGATAGTCATAGCAGACTACCATTGTCAGTTTAGAAGTCCCAATCAATACGGCCTTCAACAACACTAACATATAATCACCAAACTGCAAAATCATACCAATTAATTTGTGTTGAGCTTCGTAATTTAGATTCATGTTTTGTATAGAGTATCCGTCTATCACGTGCCTTTAAACTGCATCGATTCGTTTCGTTGTTTCAATGTTAATTTCATAAATCTCGAATTGGTGAAAGTTGCATTTCGAACACATTCTGACAGGTGAAGCGCGGGCGAAACCCTGGTGAAACGCTCATCGAACCGTGGTTAATGAATCTTTCGAAATTAATTGTGTGATTATGGAACTGATGCGTAAAGTATTGCAAAATCAAAGGCTTTTATGAGCTCGTTCATTACGGAGAGGGTGCCTCGGAGTTAATAAAATCATCAGCTGACACTACAAAAAGAACGAATAAAATCACTTGCTTGGTGAGTTAGTTATCTAGAGTGAACTAGATTATGAGAAAAAAGGACACCTAATATGAAAGGGTTTAATCTTTTTGTATTAATATTCAGGTTTTATTAGGTTTATTTCAGTTCATACATTTACTTATATATTTTTTGCCACAATTAACATTACCATCACTATCACCATCACCGTCTTCATAACCCTCACCCTTACCCTCACCATCATATTCATCATCACTATCACTATCCCTATCACTGACTATCACCATTACCATTACCAACACCATCACTGTCACCGTTACCATTATCTTCACCAACATCACCATTACTATCTCGACACCGGCACAATCACCATCGTCACCATCACCACCATCAGGTCTCCTTCATCATCCACCTCCCATCTGCCCCTCCTCCTCATTACGACGCCTTCAGTTTGATTATTCTTTTGGGGCAAAATTGTTTCTTCTTGGTCTGCCAAACACATCACTTGGAGGATTCTTGGGTAAAATAATGGACCCAAAACACCTGAAGAACTTCCCACGCTGGCTTTGAGTTGGATTTTATCGAGCCTGAAAAGGAGTCTTTTTCCAAAACTTGGGGGGAAAAATCTTTATCACTCACGCCATTACGGAAGTGGTTTCTATTATACTTTATTTTGAGTTTCTAAATTTGTAGATCTCTTCTATAGATCATTAATTCTAAAACTGCAGTCCATGGACGCTGGAGGACAACGGGAGCTCAAAAGTGGGGACCATGAACCAAAATTTAGTAAGATTTGGTTGATGCATGACGATTCACTTCAACTTTGTAGTTGCTTTCAGTAGACTAAAACGACAGCAAAACATATATATTGGTATACATGAGACGACAGGTTGAGAATCGATAGTATAAATGGTGTATAATTGTTCTTGTTCCCCTCGTATGTGCTCTTGACTGCATATATTATGTACTTGATGTCTTACTTCACTGATGCCCTTACGGACCAGAGTCACTCCGTATTCTTTCACGATTGGAATAACTTCTACTGTCCATCTGTTCTGTTACCCTTCCTTTAACCTTTACCATATAAATTTTACGACTCCTTCTCCTAGGTACGATATTGTTTCCGTAGACAAAAGCTTTTGTTTTTGCTGACCAAAATATATATATATTCAACAAGAACCCACTGTGTTGGATAAGAAGAAATGAAATAAATGATATCCATATATTTCGAGGATCACAGTCCGTGATCGAAATATATGGATATCATTTATTTCATTTCTTCTTATCTAGCACAGTGGGTTCTTGTTGAATTTTATGAATGTGTTACGACACTACTTTGTAGTTATGTATATACATATATGTATATACTTTATATATATATATATATATATATATATGTATATACATATATATATATACTGTATATATATATATATATATATATATATATATATATATATATATATATATATATATATAATCGGGGAGAATGATTGATTAAAGAAAAAAGTATTGGCTTTTGAGCTTTACCCTCTAACCCACGAAACACGAATGGGATAATTATATCTGAACAAAAATGTCTGACGTCGACCAGAACAAAATCCACAAAGGTAATATCATTCAATCCAGGGGTTATCCAGCAGACTATAGAACAACAATATATAGGTATGGGGACACATGAGGTAAGAGGTTGAGAATCATTTCTATATACAGAACATAACTGGTCGTTTTACCTCCGTATGTGCTATCTGAATAAAATAGTCTGACGAAGAACCATGACAGGGTTAATCTAGATAGACTTTATATTGTATAATCCACAGAATTACAAAGGTGTTGTTTTAACTTAAACAAGAGAGTTTATTAAAAGAAAAACATGTAGTAGAAGGCTATCGAGTCACAAAATTTCGGGGTATTTATCAAAAGGTTATGGTCGAATCTTTGTGAAAATGAAAGCCTCTTCAAGAATTACAAAGCAAAAAGGGATGATAAAGCGCTTGAAAAACTTTGCCGAAATTCCAGGCGTCCAGCTGCTAATGTTCAGACATAAATAACAGCAATATCTTTCCTTTAAAACATTATACAACATTATTAAGAAAAAATATCAATATAGATCTTCTTTTGCCCTCTAATTTGAAATTCAGCACGTTAGTTAGTTAAGGTTTATTCAACAATATGAAATACAATTTAGACATACATATATACAAAAATTTTACAAAATTAGTAGTTGAAAAGGGAGAACGTGAAGCAAAGCTTATGGGAGTTTGCTATCCCTTTAAGGAAAAAAAAATTCTATTTATTTATTTTTGTTACATGTTAGTATGATACACGTTAGTATAATACACGTGCTCTTGATCCATATGTACAATACAGAGTATATGAAGACACTCAAAATAAACCTAAATCGTACCTGCAGGCCGTATTTTGGTCCACATGTCTCATGTCTCATGTCTCATGTATATATATATATATACATATTATCTTTTCCAACCACATATCACTTTTAATTCCGTACCATCGCAAACGAGACTGAGAATCGCTCGGAGGCATCCGTGGAAATTGAAACGTAGACGAGCCGAGGATTCGAACCCAGCTGACCCGTAACAAAGTTACATTGACGTAACCCAATACGCGATTCTCAGTCTCGTTTGCGATGGTACGGGATTAAAAGTGGTATGTGGTTGGAAAATATATTAATTGATCACTGAGAACCATTCAGTGTGTATGTATATATATATATATAGTGAAATCTTTATGCATTTATTTTATATATGCAATTCTTTTTATAGTAGGTAATTCACAGATGTGCAAAAGAAAAAAAGAAAATTAAGATACTACTTGAAAAAGCAAATTCGACCATGATTCTTCTTTTAGATGTACATTAAATCTGAGACTCTACATTAAAGAAAAAAAGCCTCTCATTACTGTTACAGAATTATCTGGTAAAAAAGAAAAACTCAGGTAAAGATCTGAGAAGAGGAACTATTCATTGAAGAGGAGATTCAAGCTCAAGAGAACTCGAGTTAATTGGGATACAATAAAGAAAAAGAAAAAGAGAGAGAAATGAGTTGTGGAAGCCATATTCCTGGTGGTGTAATCGGAAGCTTCAGTGTTTTGTATCTTCCTATATGTAGGTTCGAGTCCCACCCCATATGTCTCTGATTCTCAGCATTGACCGTTAACTGTGTCAACATTCCCCAAAGTTCATGGGGCATTGCGACGGCTTTGGTCACAGTTACGCGCCTCCTGGCGTATACTTCTCATGTTTAATGACACCTTTACTGACTAAAATATCCCATAATTATGTTATGATTGGAGATTAAGCTTTAATAAAATAGAGTGCCGATAGCTTTTTACATCTACAATGTCTCCGTCCTGCTACCCTCTTTAAATAAGAACATAACATAAGAACGTGAGAATGGAGGAGAATGCACGAGATC
Source organism: Oratosquilla oratoria (assembly GCF_046742065.1). Lineage (NCBI taxonomy): Eukaryota > Metazoa > Arthropoda > Malacostraca > Stomatopoda > Squillidae > Oratosquilla > Oratosquilla oratoria. The sequence continues at coordinate 13,348,612 of NC_134783.1, forward strand.
AAAGGTCTACAATGGGAAGTTCCATATTGATGACCACCTTTCCTCCATATACATAAAGTTATCCAATCTTCTCTTAAACCAGACAATTCTTTCAGCGCTCACTACAACGTTGATAAGCCTATTCCATTCGTTAACCACTTTATTGGTAAACCAGTTCACCATCTATTCGACTAGATGTTATCCCCATCGATAGATACGTTGGTTATTGGCAACGAAATGCAATACATCCAACCCTGTTCGGGAAAAAATTAGGCTATATACCTTTTCCTACCGAGATGAACAAAATAGGCATCCATGATAAAATAAGAATGTTATCCTGTAGAGAAAGGGTTATTTAATGTAAGATACAACTTCTTCGTTACCCATGGGGTACCACGAAAACTA
>NC_134783.1:13355154-13360154 GCF_046742065.1 Oratosquilla oratoria
TGCAAATGTCCGCGGCAGTTCAGAAGTCCAGCGCCACCCAAGTGTCCTTTGAGGGCCAAGTATCCTCTCTACGACTCTGGCGGAACTCCGGAGAGGGACTTGGTGTCGGTGTGATTGGAAGGTGTGTTGTTCTTGTTAAGAGGGCTACAAGTCCTATGGAGGGGTTCATGCTGGGAAGTATAGTAGGGGTTTCCACTTGTCTGTTGATTGTAGGTTGTAAATCTCTTATGATAAGTGCTTCTTGAAACAAAAGTTTAGACCTTTGTGATTCTTTAGTATATATAATATATATATATATATATATATATATATATATATATATATATATATATATATATATGTATACATATATATATATATATATATATATATATATATATATATATATATATATATATATATATATATATATATATATACATATTATTGTGAATTTGATATTCGAACCAATAACCTATATAAACGTAACTAGAAAAGTATTCAACATATTGTTGAATGGTAAAAAGCCTTTCGACAGGGATGAAATAATAAATAAATGTACCTTTCTACTATATAGATTAACCCATTTTAATAACTTTCCCCTTGCTAACGCCAAGATATTTCATTCAGTTTAGGAAACATCTGAATTTTTGTGGTTAAAGAATGACAGAACTTCTGAGCTGCCGGAAACTACGCTAAATAAATGAACCAAGAAGCTGAAGCTGCTCTTACTAGAAAGGGAATCGTGAAGATGGATGCTGGTTTGTAAGGAGAACTCAACTTTGATTATCAAACCTTCCAGTGTGATTGAATTTATGATCACCGTTTTCTGGGCCACAGTGAGGTTTGGTTTCCAAAAATAACTAAATAACTAAATGAATGAATGAATAAATGAATAAATAAATAAATAAGAAATAAATAAATAAATAAATAAATAAATAAATAAATAAATAAATGAATAAATAAATAAATAAATAAATTAATAAATAAGTAAAAAAATAAATAAATGAATAAATAAATCAATAAATGAATAAATAAATATATAAATGAATAAATAAATGAATAAATAAATAAATAAATAAATAAATGAATAAATAAATAAATAAATAAATAAATAAATAAATAAATAAATAAATATATAAATAAATAAGTAAATAAATAAATAGATAAACAAATAAATAAATAAATAAATAAAATGAATAAAAATAATATATTGAACATCCTGGATTGGTAAACCTTAATATTATTTTTATTATTATTATTACTATTTTTTTTCTTTTTTTACCATGAACGGCTTGAGTTCAAAGCATTAAATATTTGTGAAAAAAAGTGAAAAAGCGAAATAAGAAAGATAACTTCAACCCTTTGGTACTGACGAGCCGGTGCATAAATGTATAAGACGTTGGAGCCTTAAGTAGAATATGAAATGGCAACAGGATTCCATGGGGCTGGAAAAAGAAATAGTCTGGAGGCAGCCCTAATAAACGAGAAAGCATTACCCTGCACTGTGTAAGTCAAACAAGGCTTCAGGGGCCAGAAGCTTCGATTTTTTTTTCTTTCAGAAGGTGTGGGGACATGAGGGGTGCTTAGCTTGATGAAGTAAAAGTCTGAAGTGGGTCTCGCATTTAGAATTTTTTAATAGGAAGATGTAAACACTGAGGACTTTTCAGTTGACCAAGAAAGAAAAAGATTAAAGATTACAATGTGTGATACTGTAAAAACCACTACCTTGGAGTAGGTTCCATATGTGTATGAATATATGTGTAAATATATAATCACACACACCCACACACACACACACACCCACACACAACACCCACACACACACCCCCACCAACACACAACACACACACACACACACACACACACACACACAATCACACCAACACAAACACATCACACACACGACACGGTGGCGCAGGTTGTTAGAACGCTGAGCTGCCACGAAAGGTGGCCCGCAGCTTCTGGTTCGAATCCTGCCCAGGGCCGCCGAAATTAGTTTTCGGGTACTGCTGCGCTTCGGGTCGTTACTCTGACTCTCGTGGGCGGGGAGTTGGGTTTTAGTGTGTGTTGTGTGTGTGTGAAAGGTCATAGCATTACCCATAGGATCGGACCTACGAGCTCTGAGCTCTCTTCCGGGAGGGAAATAGCTGTCGATCACGAGTCCAACGACGTGATCCAAACACCAAGTAGAATACACACACACCCACACACACAAACACACCAACACACACACACACACACACACCCCCACACACACACACACACACACACACACCCACACACACACACACACACATAGTTTATATATATACATATATATATATATATCTTATATATATATACACATATTTACAATATATTTTGTATATATGTATATGTATATACAATATACATATATTAGTATGTCGTATACATTTTAATGTATATACATACATATATATATGTATAATATAGTATATATATACATATATATCTTGTATAAATCTATATATATATATATATATATATAGAATATATCTATATATATATATATCTATATATTTATATATATTATGAAGTTGTGGGAGTGCCAGTCCAGTATTAGAAGAAAAGAAGGAGGAGAAGCAGGCCAGAGTAGTACATGAACTTCCAAAGAGTATTGTTAATGTTGCGAGCAATGGAAGATCGTTGAATGTGGGAATGACAATACCGGAAACTAGGTGGTTTAATTACTGGCCATCACGGGGCCCTCTTCAGTTGAATGAAATCCTTTTGTGACTGAAAATCATCCAAAAGATATACGAGTTAATGTACAGTATGAATAATAAACCATGAACATTTTGTTTTTAATAAAGGTGTTTCTCTCAGTTTCTTAAGACTTGTTATGGTACAGTCAGGGAAAATCTATTGTTTTTTTGTTAGTATTTAAAATTGTTCCTTTCCTTGTGCGCAAAGAATTAGTCTTCAATCAACAAAAAAAATGCTTGGAATCTCTGATGTTTGGAGGGAGGTCACTATTGTCCCTATAACTATTATCTGCATAAATTCACACCCCGTAGTACCTCATGCAGGGGTCAGAGAAAAATTGAAGAAAAATATAATTTAGTTCCATGGAGCAAAATACTCACGCTATTGGAACGGTTATCCTTTGAACTAAAGGCATCCAATCTATTTCAGTTAAACTCCGTCCAACCTTCAGCAATTATTTGAATTCCTTTTAGTAGTAGTATTTGCAGGAGATTGAAAAATATATGCGCTCTGGACTACCGAATATGCCATCAGGGAGACAAGAAACTTACACCAGATTCCACGCGTATAGTATAACAATTTAAAAAGGACTTGATTTTTTTTTTTTTTTTATTTACTTAAAATTTATCAAGACCAAAAACTTATAAATGTATATTTAAGCTGCAAGTTCAGGAGTGGGGTGGGAGTAGAATATACATGAACAAAAAGATTATGGAAAAGACTGTTTTAACTTTTGAAGGATGTACGGCAAGTCGAGCTCCAAGATTGAAGAGTGAAAATTGAAAGCTAGGAAGCCTCCAAGTGGAAGAAGCCAAGAACCTGATTAATGTACAGCAGTATATGGAGTTCGAGTAATCTAATTTACGTTAGGGTAGAAAGGGAGTTGAAAGGGGATTACAGTAGAATACATTGGAGTAGATATGGGGATAGAGGGGATGGACTTTCTTGAATGGGCGAGGGGCGAAATGGATTGCATTTGAACGAGGCCAAAGGGGGGATGAATGTAATGCAGATTATATATTCTGATTTTGTTATCTTTTAGTTCTCTTTTCTATCTGCATATTTCAAAAATGGAGCAAAAAATTGCTTCTCCCCCTAAAAAAAAAAAAAAAAAAAAATGGCCGTCCGATTGTTTCCAATATGACGTACTTTTGACTTGTCAAATCTAAAAAGTTTCCCAAAAATTCTTCACAATCTTCTATTCTAAATTTCCAATGTTTTAAACCGGGCTTTTCACCAGGTCCACAAAATGCAGAAGTGATATTCTTACTTTAGACGATCCACTATTGCGGTGAAAAAATTACAGAAACAGAAAGAAATAAAGAACAAGGGAGGAAAGATACAATGGAGAATCTAGAAGTAGCCGAGCTAAGGCTGAGACAACCGTGGAAAATGTTTAAAAGCTGACCTCGAAACGTCGGAGTTGAAGTGTTTGCAAGAGGAACCAAAAGCGCTTGGAGGATTTCATTGTGGAAAATAGAGTAAAGGCTACATGTGAAGCTACACAGAAGTAGTGAGGCATCTTCCTGGTAGTGGAGTCGGGGGGAATGGAGGAACGAACAAGAGGAGGATGAGGAGGTTAGAGGAGATGAAAGAAAATCTGAATAGGTGGAAGAGAAAAAGGAGATACACACGGAACGCTTCCTTCTGGAAGAAATCACGGATGCGGAAGAGGAGCCGGAGGAGATGGAGGAAAAAGAAGTTGAGGTGGGAATAGAGAATGGTCTGGCTAAGGTGAAGATAGAGGACCGCAAAAAAACAAAATAAAATTAATAGAATAAAATAAATAAATAAATAAATGAAATATGTAGAAAATAGCATAAGCAAATCATGAAGGAAGGAATAAATATATAAGTAAACATATAAATAGATAGATGAATAAACAATGTTATAAGAAAATAAAATGGAAAATAAGATTAAAATGAAAATATAATAAGAAATGTAGGTATTGCCAACTGTAGCAATTATAGTAGCATTGGTTTGCAGTTATGTAAGCCTTTAGAAAGAAACAGATTGGAACGTAAAAAATTCCTACTATGAAGACTTCTGGCGAAGGACTTTTACACCAAAAAGGTCAGAAATTGATCTGCCGATAACACCGTTTAGCCTGTATCTAGACCAAAATCTACTATTCAGAGTGTCTGAAAAAAGTTTGACTTATTTAATGACAAGAAATTCAGCTGGGACGTTACCATAAAGTGAGTTTAACTTTTTTCAAGCCCACTGACGAAAGGATATATAAAGGTAGTTTTGATTTATTCATCAAAGGAGAAGATGTCCATCAAATGAAT
>NC_134783.1:13365154-13367654 GCF_046742065.1 Oratosquilla oratoria
CCCTATTTCAATGATGACAATGGCAGTATTGGTGATGATGGTAGCGATGCTGATACTAATGATGGTGATGATGATAATGGTAATTATGGCAAATGTAACATTGTGTTTCCTTTTTTTCGCAAATATAGTGATGGAGATAGTGACTGTAGTGGGAACGATGATAATGATAATGGTTATACTGATTCCAGTGGAGATTGCTAATGATGGATTCCATTGATAGTGATAAATATTAATGATAATGATATATAGGTAAAAATGAAGTACTCAGACGCAACCATTTCATCATTCTTTTACCTTTAGGCTATTGCAAAAGATCCACAGTTCCTAGATATTAGTAAATGATTGTCAGATTAGCCTACAGATCTCCCAGAATAGAGCTATCACATTACTCCCTGTATTTTGTGGGTGTAGAGGAATATGTGTCTATGTACACTTGACCATGTAACCTCAGGAGCCATGTTGCTATTGTGCTGGTACAGTTTTACTCTTGTTTGGTGACATGATCGAAGACTAGAAAACGTGACTACTACATGAGTAGAAAGTATTTTATATTTTAATCTAAATCGATATAAAGGATGTTTTTAGTATATTATATCTTACTTTGTTTTTAAATATTATTGATTTGTATGTGGGTTTATGTAGATTTCTTATGAGAAAATTATTTAATGAATTTAAGAGCACAGCCTCACACTGAATGAGTTAAAAGTCTTAGAAAACGATATCCAAATATCTTTTTACATATCTTTCTCGTTAAAGTTAGTTAGATTCCTTAAAATCCGGACATAGTTTATTTCAGGAAACATAAACGTAACCGTGTTAAAATAGTATTCAGGTATATTCTACATATTTACCTCCATGTTTCATTGTTCATATTGGATGCTCTGTTATTTTGTCACATTTAGTGTAATCGTGCCTAAAGATAACTGCAATTTTTATTTCGTAAAAAGTTTTGGAACATCTTCTGAATGGCTGCCCCTTTCATAGCCCGAATCCATAGGCAATTGCAGACTCGCTCGTGTAAATGAAATAACTTAAAACTCTCTCTGTTTCATAAGTTAATTGTTAAGGATTTTTAAGTAAGTGTTGAATGTGGTGCACATGGATGCGGATGATATTGAATGCAGCGAAAAGAATTTTAATCTTGCCTCACGCAGATTTTGCACGGTTTCAATAGATATGCAACACCCGTGATCATGAATAACAATTTATTTTTGAAAACGGAAACAATTGCTAAAAAAAAAAAAAAAAAATCTATCATCGCCTCCAATGATCCAGGGCTGAAAGAAAACAGTGTATAGGATAGGCTGAATGTCATAGATAATTTCTTTTTCCACTCGAAGTAACTCTTTATTATTATCTCTCCATGTTTTCTATTTTCTCTATTTTTTCTTTTCAACTCGAACGCTTGCTGCGAGCTGAAGGTACGTGAATGGCTCCACCAGGCAGTTCGCTTCCAAGTTGGAAGCTTGTGAGACCAAAGTTCGACGATGTGGGATAAAATTATACAACTTGGCGTCACTAAATTGGACGCTAAGTATTGTCTAAACTGGAGCTTTCTTTCTTATTAACAAAACCTAGAAGCTTCGTCCGTATTATAAGTTTTATCTCATATTTATGAGAATGAAGACTAATTTCCATTTATAAAGGAAAGATGATTTAGTTTCGATTTTAACTTTCTTTCCTTTCAGCCTCCTTCCTGCTGTATTTATGATATCTTAAGATAACAAAATTTAATTTAGAATTTGATCTCAGGAAATATGACGCTAATTATTTTCTAAAGGCAGAATTTCATCATTATTAGCCAAAAATATATATATCTCTGTTGCATTCTAAAGGTCATTTTATTTGCTATTAGAAGGTTGAAGCCATATGTTATCTATAAAAGAACAACAATTCTATTCCAATCTCGAATACCTTTTATTATGTGCTCTTCCTTCAATTTCCTTTACCATTTCTACAATATCTTCTCATTAATTTATTTTATATGTTATTCTGCTATTGTTCATTCATGAGGACCTAAAATGAGTGGAAGAAAATTGTGGTGGATAGAAGTGGAATTGGAGGGAATAAGTGCGTGACTTTGATCTGGCTACCTCTCTTATAAAGGGGAAAAGGCTTTTGGTGTATAGATAAATATATCATTGTACTTTGTACACTTACGTATTATCAATTACGTTTTGCATAAATCCTACAATGAAGTAATTCTAAGAATGTAGGTATATTAGTAAGAGTTGTTGTATTTAATTTTCCATCAATGAGGCCCTATCCATATAATAACCATCAATGGGTATAATTTGATTCCCTCTGATAAAGTGTTTATATTCAATATGCCTCATTGATGTAAGGGTAAACATAGAAATGTGTAACAAGTAACAATCATTATCTTGGGAATCAAGGATCGGAGGAGCAAGAGAAAAGTGTGTGGAACTATAATGTCAGTGATTACGAATAGTTGAATATACAATGCCAAACTACCGTGATCAGTCGTAGGTGTAGTTGG
>NC_134783.1:13372654-13382654 GCF_046742065.1 Oratosquilla oratoria
ATAATGTTCACTCCATGCACATTTGCCATCCATACTTCTTTTACTAATATTTTTTCACTCATTCTTTCCATGTGTCCAAATCACACTAATACTCTTTCATCAACCCTCTCTCCCAACTCCCTTGTCACCCCAGTTCTGCTCCTCATCTCCTCATTTCTCACCCTATCCAGCCTAGTAACCCCTATCATACCTATCAGACACCTCATCTCAAACACATTCAAACTCTTTCTCTCTTCCTCTCTTATGTTCCATGTTACTGCCTCATACAGTGCTGTTGGCACAATCACTCCTTCATACAGTCTCCTCTTAGCCTACATTCCCAAATGTCTATTCCTCGTTACACTTTTTAATCCACCAAGGCATTTACTCGCTTCTCTCAATCTAAATTCTACCTCCACCTTCACTACACCCTTTCCTCCCACATTTACACCGAAGTATCTAAAACTATCCACTTCCTCCAGGCGCTCTCCCTTAATGCTCACTTCCAGTCTGTTGCCACTTTCATCCCTTGTACATCTCATCAACTTGCATTTACCCACATTTATCTTCAACTTTCTTCTATCACAAACTCTCCCAAACTCTGTCACCAACTTCCTCAACCCCTCCTCTGATCTGCTACAAGCTCAGTGTCGTTCAAAAACAACAGCTGGCTCACCTCCCAATTTTCTCCATTTTCTTTTAACATCTCTAATCCCTGACCCACCACCCTTGCATTTACCTCTCGCACCACCTCATCCATGTATAAGTTGAACAGCCAGGGCGACATAACCCATCCCTGACGAAGTCTCACCTTTACCTCGAACCACTCACTCTCTCCATTTTTAATCCTGACAAATGCTCTACTACTCTCATAAAAACTCTAGACAGCTCCTAGAAACTTTTCTCCTATCCCATATATCTGCAAAACCTCAAACAGTGCTTTCCTGTCTACCCTATCATAAGCCTTTTCCAGACCCATAAAAGCCAAAAAAAACATCCTTACATATCTGTCTTACTACAAAGATCTGATCTACACAACCTCTACCTGTCCTAAATCCACATTGTTCCTCGCCAATTATTCCCTCTGTTCTTCTCCTAATCCTCTTAATGAATATCCTCCCATAAGCCTTCCCAACTACACTTAACAAGCTAATCCCTTTGAAACTACTACACTCACACTTGTCCCCTTTTCCCTTGTAAAATGGAACTATACAGGCACTCCTCCAATCATCCGGAACTCTACCTTCTCTCCAGCAAACTTGAATAACCTCACCAGCCAGTCCACCATCACTGTTCCTTTTTTTTTTTTTTTTTTTTAGACATTCTGCATGGCATCTATTCAGACCAGGTGCCTTACCTGCTCTAATCATCATTACAACTGCCTTCACTTTATCCTTCCTTGTTTCTCCTCCATTTTTCTCACTAATCACGGTAATTTTCTTAGTACTTCCCAGTGCAACTACCTTTTCCTCCCTATCCTCCTTCACATTTAGCAACTCCCTGAAATACTCTGCCCATTTTTCCCTTACTGCCTTCTTTTCCATTATCTTCTCTCCGTCTGCACCTTTTACATTTTCTTCTCTACTTGATTCGCCTCCTATTCATTTCTTAATTTCTTTCCAAAATATATTCTATATTACTTTCAAAAATTTCTGTCATACTCTTATCCCATTTTACATCTGCTCTCCTCTTTGCCTCCTTTGCCTTATGCTTTACTTCTCTTCTCTTTTATTTGTACCTCTCATATGACTCACTCGTCCTATTTTGTAACCAATCTGTTAAAGCTCGCTTCTTCTCTTCTACAACCTTCTTTGTTTCCTCATCCCACCATTCACTACCCTTCCTTCTATTTCCTCCCGTTCTTCTTGTTCCACACACCATCTTTGCACATTTTGTGACTCCCTCCTTGAACCATACCCATTTCTCCTCCATTCCTAGCTTTACACTATCCTTCACTTCCTCCCACTCCTCTCTCAGCTTCTTCGTGTACTCCTTCTCCTTTTCCTTTTAATTTAAAGATTTCACTCTAAGCACCTCCCTACCTTTTGTCCTTTTCCTCTTTCTCCATCTATCCTCCACTCTCAACTTACCTTCCACCAAAAAAAGACCTAATATTTCCCCACTCTCTCCCCTTAGAACATGTACATCCTTAACTCTTCCTATTATGCTCCTATCTACCACTACATAGTCCATTAACGCTCTATCTACCAACTTTCCATCCACCATCCTCTCCCATGTGTACTTATGCTTGACTTTCTTCCGGAACACTGTATTTGCTACCATCAACTCTCTAGACACATCTCCACCATCAACTCTCACACTACGATTCTTTCCTGGAACTCCACATTTCCCAACTACCCCGTCACTTGGTTCATTTCCTACCCTAGCTTTAAGGTCTCCCAGTACTACTACATTGACGTTCCTCCCTAATCCCTCTACGCACTCATTTAAATCTATCTAAAAAAAACTCCCTTTCTTCTACACTCTTCTCACTACCAGGCCCATATGCACTTACAAATATCCACATCTCCTTTCCAAGTTTCACCTTCATCCGCATAATTCCTAGTTTCACCTTCATCCACATTATTTCCACTTGGATCGTAAGAGGCGAGAAAAACGGGACGGGGATTGGGACCAGGCATCCTTCTCCCTGTAGCCCCACAGGGGACATTCCTTAAAAAAGTAAAGGAAGACGATATAAGAAAACTTAGAAAAAAAAGTCCAAGCGGAGCAAATACATAAAAAAAACCCTACTGTATTTCTGTCTGTCTTTATCTCTCTTTCTCTCTCTCTCTCTCTCTCTCTCTCTCTCTCTCTCTCTCTCTCTCTCTCTCTCTCTTCTCTATCCCTCTCTCTTTTCTCTCTCTCCCTCTCTCATCCTCTCTCCCTCGTTCTAGTTCTATTTTTCTTTCTCAATCTTTCTTTTTTTTCTGCCTTTATCTTTCGCTTGTATTTCATTCCTTCACCTTGTTCATCCCCCTGTCATCCATTCCCCCTCTTCCTCGTTCTCTTTCTTTCCTTCTCACAACCTCGTATCAAGTCACTATATCTCCTACTTGAGCCGGTTACATGCTCATCACGAACCTAAATGCATCTAACCGCTCCTCTAAGGCGTAACCCAGGTGCCTCTGAGACACCAACAGAAGCCCTTGTGTGACCTGGCTGTCTTTAAGAAATTTCTGTTTTGCCGGAGGCCAGGTGATTGCATTAATTTTGGGAACGGGGGCTTTGGTGAAAATATTGATTTTTTTCTATGTCAGATATTTTCTTTTGTTTTGGAAATTATTTTGTGATGAAGGTAAATAAGGCTTCTATAGAGTGGCATAATTAGTCTGTATCGTTAGTTCTAATACAAAGACTTTTATTTACTTTGAAAATGAGTTCTGGAATAAAAAGATAAGGGAATCGAATATAGAGGCATAAATACATATATGTATTATTGTATTTATCGTGATGTCAAACAACTTTATCAATTTTGACACTAGATGCTAAGTTGATAATTTTTGGAATTATTTTCTTTCTTTTATTCTAACTGACAAAGGTAAATTTTATTCGACGTAAATGAGGTTCATAGTGTGAAGAGGAAATAATAATGTCGATTAGCATACTTAATTTAGTATGGTACTCTTAAAAAAAAAAAAAAAAGTATAATATTTTTCTGCTTTCGGTAAGCGGATGAGGTATATAATCCTTTTAGGAAAATCTAATTTTTCCTCAAATTTGAGTGAAAAATACAGAATTATTCCATTTAGCGTGAGAACGAGATGAGTTTCTTATCTATAAGACGATGATGTGTTCGTCATGAAACATTGGGTGTTCTTCAAAGTGCTAAGACTTTAAACGTGTAACCAGGTTGCATCTCCACACGTCAAACCTCATTTCAACACCTGAAACTATTCTAACACCTATTCATCTTAACACCTGAAAAACCACCGTCATATTTTGTTTACAGCTTTATCCTTTTTAAATCTCAATATCTCTGACAACGGTAATCACTCCTCCATTGCTCGCTACCTGCACATATTCTTCAATTTTTTTTTTGTATCTCTGAAACCTTATTCACATTTATTTTCCCTCATTTGCTATCAACTCTTTCTGCTCAACCTTCTTCAAACCTCTTTTATATCTACATATACGTATTTTCACCTTGAGATCATTATATTGTTTTTACACTTTCTTCATGTTTCATTCAAAAATCCTTTACACAAAGTGTCTTTGGACTTTCATACCTTCATATCTTCACACCTCAATCCTTCGTTCATTGTACGTTCATCACATCTCATCCACATCATCTTCATGTTTCATTTATACCACTTACATACATCCATAAACCAGAACACGCCAGAACACCTAAAGAAATCTCTTTCAAAGCTTTGAACTTCTTTTGTATCTTTTTATCTCCTTTAAGGTTCCTCTCGGTCTTCTTTACATCTCCATAGCTCTGAAGACCTCTATACCTCTCTTACACATAAAGTCATCTTATTCACTCCTTCAAGCCTCTTTCACATCTCCTTCACGTCTCCTTTACACCTTTACGCCTCAAAACAGCACCCCCACCCCCCAAGAAAAAAGAAAAAGAAAAAATCGTTCACAGCTCAGAACCCCGTCTTCACACCTCCCGATAACTGCGCATTTACTTCCAAGCGTCGTTCACACACCTCCAAGGCATCCGCACGACCTCGCCCTGCTTCTTCCAACTTTCAAATCTCCTGATTTCCTCACCTAAACCAACTCAACTCCTGCTAACTCTTGCCTTGTACCTCCTCCTCTTCCTCCTCCCCTCCTCCATATCCTCCTCCTTGTCCATTTTCACATTATTTTCTTCTTGCTTCTGATCGTCCTCCTTCTCCTTCTCCAGTTTTTTTTTTTCCATCTTATCTTTTTTATGCCCTTTTTCTCGTGCCCCCTCTTCTGTTTACTTCTTTCTTTACTAATTCCTTTCCTGCTGGTACTCAGGCTCCTTCTCCTTCTCCTCTTCCACATCCATCTTCTTTCTTTAATTCTTCTCCTGCAGCCCCCGGCTTTCTCGAATCCTCCTTCCTCTTTCTTCTCTTTTCCTTTTTTTTTTTTTTTTTTTTGTTCTTCCTCTCCTTTCTCCATTCTTGCTCATTTTCCTTTTCCATCTCCACCTTCCCTTTTTCCTTCTGTTCTTTATTTTAATTTCCCTTTTTCTTCATATTCACCTCCTCCATCTTCTTTTCTTTCTTTTTCTTCCTTTTCTGGTCTTTCTCTTCCACACGCCTCAAAGGTGTTTTTTTGTTTTCTCTTCTCTCTTAATCCTCCTGTCAACATTTTGCTTTTGAAACAACTTCATCTGATATTTCGATGCCCCCACTTTTTTTTTCTTCTGTTTTGCCTCCAGCCCTTGGCCTTCCTTCCTCTTTCAACCACTTTTCGTCCGCGCATGCGCAGTGATGACAAAGACATTGTAATCTCGGTGAGTGGACGTGAAATTTGCAAGGACTTCAAGAGTCACGCTCACTTTGGGTGAAAGCAAATCGATTCCTATTAGTTCGTGGGTCAGGTCTTGAAGTTCCTGCTCTCAAATCCATTCGAGATGGTAAATTCAATTTTGGATTTAGATATGTTATGTCATAATGTTTTGTGTTTTGTAATGATAGCAAAATGAGTGTGGTAGGGTGATAATAATTTTCGTCTCCTACGATTTATTGAGTCTGTGCTTGGTGTTCCAGTTCTCGATTTCATCAAGATGGCAAATTCTGTTTCGTTTTCTCTATAACATTGAAAAAAATGCTTTTAGTTTTAGTTTGATAATCATATAAGTGTGGCTGGGTGGTAATAGTTATAATAATCAAATCAAGGCTACATAGTCTTCGTATAACTTTACTGTGAGATCCAGTTTAGGCCAGTTACCAGCATAATTCGTAAACGTCAACTCTGGGTATATGGGCATCATGTGGCATGTTTCTCTAATGTTGATCCTATGTACGGGGTTGTCTCCACAAGAGAAAACCCTCGATGAAGAAGGCGAAGGGGACGCCCATAGAATTTATGGCTGGGGCCAATTGATCAAACCTGTCGAAAGAAGTTTAAAGAGGGAAGGGCAACTGCATGGGAACTTGCTCGGAAAGAACGTGGGGACTGGTGCCGGCGTGTAAGTAAAGCAACGCGCTCCCTGACATATGCCTTCAATTGATGACGATGATGACTCTTCACATCCACTGACTGTCCTATGTAGCTCTCCTTGAATACCAACCAGTTCAGTCTGATAATTGCAATAATCTTTTCTATTTCTACATGTGTAGTCACTATACGAATACTCTTACTAATCAGAAAAGACATTCGCATTTAGTTATGGATGAAATACCCTGAAGTTAGGAGACGTAAATAAATATAGGAATTGGGACGTTAAGAAATCATTAAGGGAATCATGGAGATTGAACTTCGTCATTGGAATCTTCATTGTGATTTTTACCTTCTCAAGAACAACAAGAGACTTATACTCCGGTTTGTGGTTCATGCAGACGTTGAATATGCAGAGCTCTGCATTTCAAGCTATTGGTAAGGCATATGCAGCCAAAGAATTGCAAACACAGATGTATCAGTATGCTGGAAACCTTTAAGTTACATGTGTGGAGGGGGGGGGTTCCCCCTCCCTGGGAGTGTCTATTTCATCATCATAAATTTTCTTATTATCCTTCTTGGTAGCATCTGGCATAATATGAGTATATCGTCTCTAGACAACGCCTCCAGATTGCTGTCTGGATGTTGTTGCCAGGATTATAGGCGATGGAGTAGTTTTTACATTGGGCTTGAACAGATGATCCCATTTTTTCAGTGTCTGGAATAGAAAAAGTGAAGTCTGCTAATACTTACGCCAAGCAAACTCGTGAGTCTTTTCTTATCATTATGTTGAAATATACCAAGACTTGCAGTTAACCGAAAGTATCTTACAAGACACCGGCTCCATTTCAGAAATTCCAGGGATCTAACATTCCAGTAACAGCAAACGTAGTTTGTTCCAGTCAAGGCTAATACAAGATGTGGAGCATGAGAGCTTGTATATCAGACATAACATTGATATCAGTGCTATGTATCAAGTCTTTAGTAACTGGAACATTGAATTATGAACACATATCTAGAACAGAAAGGCTTAAAACGAGTTTTTTTTTGTAATTACAAGACTGCATGACGCTGACTTGGTAGCATGAAATAAATGCATGGTGATTGATTTTCATTATTATAAGTACAACAGATGCGTTCATGCAGTTAACACATGCAATCCTTTTTTACCTGTTCAGGTTTGTCCTTAAGTATACACACACACACACGCACACACACCTATACATACACACACATGCACACACACACATAAACAAACACACACACACACACACACACACACACACACACACACACACACACACACACACACACACACACACACACACACACACACACACACACACACACACACACACACACACACACACACACACACACACACACACACACACACACACACACACACACACACACACACACACACACACACACACACACACACACACATAAGTAAAAACTGAATCATTACACTGTAGACTGCACGTTTATATTAGATACTTTCATTGACTTTTACTATTTGTGTTCGTCAGATGGCTAGGCATTTTACAAATAATCTAGTGTTGGTGCAACACACTCATGATTTCTTTCTTAGCAGATCATTACATTTCTCATCGCATATTTTAACGATACTTTCATCTTTATATTAATTAATTCTTAAACAAATTATCTAGAAATAGAATCGTATGTTATCTTATAATGATGATGGGTTATACTGTACGATGAATTGAATAGTATGGCCTTAGACAAAGCACAGTTCTATAAGTGTGAAAAGTTCTATAACAAAGTTCTTTGTGTGTCAAATATATTATGATCATATATATACACACATATATATACCAAGGACTTTTCCCCCTTACAAGTCCAAAGGCATGATTTAATTCACACCCATTTCATCTCCACCCATTCCATTTCCATCCACCATCCACAACAAGACCACTTCATTTAATCAGCGACCCCCCTCTCTGTCCCCCTATACAAAAAAAAAATCTGTATACGACTCAACAAATCAAATGGATTCAAATATATGTTTTCAGTTTTTAGCAGAAAGAAAATTTCTTGTGGTGAATAAGATCGGGTCATTTGGTAAAACGAAATTACTTTTCTGTGATAAATTTGCAACAGTCATATGCGAGTAGGGCCGAAATCCTTAAACACATAGACAAATACTGCAAATGAAATAGGGGACGTTGTTGTAGATTTGTGTGTTAGCTTAACAAAGATAAATCAGAACCAAAGCTATCTGTTTACTAAGCTGAATCGTCATTTCCTAAGGTACTACAAAAATATATGTGAGTGTATTCATTCATTCATTTATCTTTATTATGATTTTTTTTATTATCTTTTTTATTTTTTTCTATTTTCTATTCATTTATTCATTTGTTTTTTCTTATGTTTACAATAAAAACCTAATCTTTCTAAAGGAAAAAACTCTTATATATTAATAAATAATATGAGCTTTGACATATACAAATATTAGGGAACTAAATTATAACTGATATGCTTATACTCTATTTAGAGAGTATTTATATCAATCTATATCATGTAGTATTTGTAAATACACAGAAAATTAACTAAGTCAGCTACATTTACAAAATTTGTTGAGTAAATAAAACTGCATTATAATATGACATTAGTAAAACAGAAGGGCTATATATTTTTCTTAGTGATATCATAGGTATATAAGCACCATAGCAATTTTTCTGTTATCAGAAACAATGAAAATTTGCTTTTAATCCATGGAGAATTAGGACTAATATTTCTAAAACGACAAAAACCTTTCCATACAACGGTCATGGCAATAATGCCTAATTTAATTCCTATTAGGAGTAATGTTCTTATAATGTGGTTATAGATACCTTGAACAATGAATTTTTTCTTCTTTTTTAGGTACGTTCATCTACTCCCAATCTGGACACCAATGCACCACATTATGAAAGCAGTAAAGCTGAGTGCCTTAGATATATCATAAACTTATTATAGGTTTTACGAAGATAAGAAATCTGTTCCTCTTGGCATTCTTTCATCACTCTACAAGCTGAAGCTTAAATGTGTTATTAAATTTTCAAAGATTTATCTAATAAACTAACTCTTCTCTCAAATACTTTTCCATATAAGTTGAAGCAGAATTTGTTTTAGACATTTTCTTGACTTTTTGTTATACTGTACATTTATGATAAAAAATAAACTGTTGATATTTTTCTACCATATATACATCTGTTCTTTTATTATGATTCGTGTTTTATTCAATATATTCTCGGAACGGCCCTTTGTGTGTGTGTGCGTTTGTGTGTGTGTGTGCGTTTGTGTGTGTGTGTGTGCGTTTGTTTGTGTGTGTGTGTGCGTTTGTGCGTGTGTGTGCGTTTGTGTGTGTGTGTGCGTTTGCGTGTGTGTCCTGATTGATATCTATTTCCCTCCCGGAAGAGAGCTCAGAGCTAATATATGACCGATCTATGGGTAATAATGTGATCTTACACGCACACACAATCCAACTCCCCGACCACGAGAGTTGGAGTAACGACTCCCAGCGCGGAGATACTGAATTCTTTCAGCCTTGGATGGGATTCGATCCCGGACCGCCGTATGGCGGCTGGGAATTCTACCACTGTGCCATCAACTGTATACTGCGTCATCAAATCTGAATCCTGATTTCCTAAGGTACTATAAAAATACATGTGAATATACTCAATCATTAGACTTTATGTGTGTGTGTGTGTATGTTCTGTAGCTGTAAAATATTTGAATAAAATAATATTTCCTGACCAAGTAAACATTAAAAAAGAGAATGTAAATGAATAGTAAATGAAAATAGTGAATGGAATAGGCTGACGAGAAAAAAGTTTAAAGCCAAATATTTAACATCTTTTTTTAATATTTAAGTGTTCATCTTTCTTATTTCTGAAATTTGAATTTTTGGAAGACTTAAAAAAATTCTCAT
>NC_134783.1:13387654-13390154 GCF_046742065.1 Oratosquilla oratoria
AAATCAAAAGAACTCAGGCTATTGTGGTTGAGAAAGGATGGCTTCTTAGTACATGAACATCCTCAACCATGTAAGATCATCCAGTTTAAGGTCATCCAGTTTAAGATCATCCAGTTTAAGATCATCCAGTTTAAGATAATCCAGTTTTAGCCAGAATGGATATTCAAGAAGACTTCCACAAGATGGATGAAATTGTATGGCGTCAAACAGAATGAATACACATCTTGAGCTACACACACATTCAAAAGGTTAGCTGGTTGCTCTGGACTGTGGGTTTCCACGGCTTCTGTCTTTTTGGATAGGCTCGTAACGACACACAGAAAATTAAGCTTTTATTTTGTAAGAGCTGATCGGTCTATCCATAGCTAGCAATCTTTGATAAAAAAAAAATACCTTGAAAAGAAGTATAATTTGTTGAAGCAACTCTGTATATCACATCAAACACGAAGTGTAGTTAGAAAATATAAAGAAACGTTATCATTACCTTAAGTCCTAGATTTCATAATCTAGAAAGACAAGTAAGTTGTATAAGAATATCAGCATACAAAAATAAAGGAAATGAACTAGTTTTAAATAGGAATAACAAAATCACTTCTAAATAGTCAAAGTAAGCGACTAAGATCACATATCATATCGAAATAGTTAGAAAAGGCTAAAAAAAGGTAAAAATAAATGATAAAGTCGTGTAAACAAATATTAATCTAGCGAGAGGATTAAAAAAGGTTTATCTATTTGAACAAAAAGACAAAAGGCAAAGGAACAGATATTCAAATGAATAAATGGCAACAGAGGACAGACGCCTGCACTAGCAGAGAGCGCAATAAATAAGAAATGTCATCTCTCTCTCTCTCTCTCTCTCTCTCTCTCTCTCTCTCTCTCTCTCTCTCTCTCTCTCTCTCTCTCTCTCTCTCTCTCTCTCTCTCTCTCTCTCTCTCTCTCTCTCTCTCTCTCTCTCTCTCTCTTTCTGTCCCTTTCTGTCTCTGTCTTTCTCTCTTGTTGACGGAAGTGAAACCAAGCGAACAGCCACGGTGCACAAATTGTCGGTCTGGTTTGTTTAATTGATGGAATTGCTGTTTTGGTTTGGATAATTGGCGCAATTCCTGCCGCTCTTTGTCGTCACAGCACGGGAGAACGAAGAGACGGGGGTCGGGTGGGGGGAGAACGCCATTCCAAGCGTCACAATGGTATCACCATCCCCACCCGACCTCCACCACCACCATCCCCACCATCACCACCACCACTTCCTCCATCACCTCCCCCACTCCATCACTACCTTCACCACCTCCATCACCACCTACACCTCCATCACATCCCCCACTACCATCCCCACCTCCACCACCTCTTT
Organism: Oratosquilla oratoria; assembly: GCF_046742065.1. Lineage (NCBI taxonomy): Eukaryota > Metazoa > Arthropoda > Malacostraca > Stomatopoda > Squillidae > Oratosquilla > Oratosquilla oratoria. Next base: position 13,389,000 of record NC_134783.1, read on the forward strand.
CACCTTCATTACCACCATCTTGACTACCTCCACCACCAATCTCATCACCAATTTTACCACCTCCACCACTTCCACCATCAACATCATTACCTCCACCACTACGACCTTTGTCATGTGAATTGCGTGATAGCGTGAATCCAGTTTCATGGATATATGTCCTATCTCTCTCTCTCTCTCTCTTTATATATATACATATATGTATATGTATATATATATATATATATACATATATATATATATATATATATATATGTATATATATATATAAAAGAAACAAGAAACGTTACAAATGAAATTGTTAGTTGCGTGACCTTGAAAGAGGTCAACGTCTAGCAACCTACGTTGCAACTCATAATTGGTTTTATTGCAATTTTTGACACAAAATATTAACCACGATATTTCCCTGTTTTATCTTTATTGATGGGTGGAAAGGGAGTTGGGAGATAGGGTTGATGAAAGAGTATTAGAATGGTTTGGGCACATGGAAAAAATGAGTGAAGAGAGATTATTAAAAAAAGTGTGGAAGGCAGAGGTGGAAGGAGTGAATATGAGTGGACGTCCTAGGATGAGATGGATGGATGGGGTAAAAGGGGCATTGCAAAAGAGAGGAATGTCTGTTGAGGAAGGACGGGAGAGGACAGAAGACAGGGGTGAATGGAGAGGGGTTGTGTATGGATTATGCTGTTCTGCATTAGGGGGAGTGGGTGGGGATAGGGGATGAGGAAGTGTGTATGAGAGGTAATTTGACGCAGCTCGAAGGGATTCCTCCCGGTCTTCTCCTTTTCTGCATGAGGGGACGGAGAGCAGGGGTCGCTAAATTAATGAGGCGGTCATACTGTGGATGTGCTGTGTCTTGCGACACTGCCTCTGACCCAGGGTAGTGGACAGGATGCAGGGATGACCCGTCATCCAGGAGGTGCCAAGATGAGAAGGAGGGTGGAAGGTAGAGGGGACAGGAATGTGTAGGGGATGGAATGGGTGGGAGTGGTTTCTATGCCTTTTTCTTTTTTGGCTACTCCCCGTGTAAGGGGGAAAAAGCCTTTGGTACATGTATGTATTTCTATTGAAGATGAGAACCCTATGCCAAGAGGCATGTGTCTTCGGCCGAAGCCGTCACCTTTGCGTTATGCGCTGGGGCGGTTAATGTTCAATAAT
>NC_134783.1:13405154-13410154 GCF_046742065.1 Oratosquilla oratoria
CTATCAGCGCTCTCATATATATTCCATGTTATTATGTTTTATATCCTCTTGAAGCCACTACTTAATTTTCATTTCTCCTCTACGAATGATGGATTGATTCGTCAACAATTAAGTAATTCCTTTGTTTTTCCATTTTGAACACCGTTGTATTAATGATGGCATTTTTAATCTCTTTTGCATTACAACAACGCATTGACATGCTTCCCATTCTTCTTTGGTTGGATATAAATAAGGGGTATAGTGGTTAAACAAGATAGATAGTCATAGCAGACTACCATTGTCAGTTTAGAAGTCCCAATCAATACGGCCTTCAACAACACTAACATATAATCACCAAACTGCAAAATCATACCAATTAATTTGTGTTGAGCTTCGTAATTTAGATTCATGTTTTGTATAGAGTATCCGTCTATCACGTGCCTTTAAACTGCATCGATTCGTTTCGTTGTTTCAATGTTAATTTCATAAATCTCGAATTGGTGAAAGTTGCATTTCGAACACATTCTGACAGGTGAAGCGCGGGCGAAACACTGGTGAAACGCTCATCGAACCGTGGTTAATGAATCTTTCGAAATTAATTGTGTGATTATGGAACTGATGCGTAAAGTATTGCAAAATCAAAGGCTTTTATGAGCTCGTTCATTACGGAGAGGGTGCCTCGGAGTTAATAAAATCATCAGCTGACACTACAAAAAGAACGAATAAAATCACTTTCTTGGTGAGTTAGTTATCCAGAGTGAACTAGATTATGAGAAAAAAGAACACCTAATATGAAAGGGTTTAATCTTTTTGTATTAATATTCAGGTTTTATTAGGTTTATTTCAGTTCATACATTACTTATATATTTTTGCCACAATTAACATTATCATCACTATCACCATCACCGTCTTCATAACCCTCACCCTTACCCTCACCATCATATTCATCATCACTATCACTATCCCTATCACTGACTATCACCATTACCATTACCAACACCATCACTGTCACCGTTACCATTATCTTCACCATCATCACCATTACTATCTCCGACACCGGCACAATCACCATCTTCACCATCACCATCATCCCCATCAGGTCTCCTTCATCATCCACCTCCCATCTGCCCCTCCTCCTCATTACAACGCCTTCAGTTTGATTATTCTTTTGGGGCAAAATTGTTTCTTCTTGGTCTGCCAAACACATCACTTGGAGGATTCTTGGGTAAAATAATGGACCCAAAACACCTGAAGAACTTCCCACGCTGGCTTTGAGTTGGATTTTATCGAGCCTGAAAAGGAGTCTTTTTCCAAAACTTGGGGGGAAAAATCTTTATCACTCACGCCATTACGGAAGTGGTTTCTATTATACTTTATTTTGAGTTTCTAAATTTGTAGATCTCTTCTATAGATCATTAATTCTAAAACTGCAGTCCATGGACGCTGGAGGACAACGGGAGCTCAAAAGTGGGGACCATGAACCAAAATCTAGTAAGATTTGGTTGATGCATGACGATTCACTTCAACTTTGTAGTTGCTTTCAGTAGACTAAAACGACAGCAAAACATATATATGGGTATACATGAGACGACAGGTTGAGAATCGATAGTATAAATGGTGTATAATTGTTCTTGTTCCCCTCGTATGTGCTCTTGACTGCATACATTATGTACTTGATGTCTTACTTCACTGATGCCCTTACGGACCAGAGTCACTCCGTATTCTTTCACGATTGGAATAACTTCTACTGTCCATCTGTTCTGTTACCCTTCCTTTAACCTTTACCATATAAATTTTACGATTCCTTCTTCTAGGTACGATATTGTTTCCGTAGACAAAAGCTTTTGTTTTTGCTGACCAAAATATATATATATTCAACAAGAACCCACTGTGTTGGATAAGAAGAAATGAAATAAATGATATCCATATATTTCGAGGATCACAGTCCGTGATCGAAATATATGGATATCATTTATTTCATTTCTTCTTATCCAGCACAGTGGGTTCTTGTTGAATTTTATGAATGTGTTACGACATTACTTTGTAGTTATATATATATATATATATATATATGTATATATACATATATGTATATATACATATATATATATGCATATATATATATATATACAGTATATATACATATATGTATATATATATAATATATATATATATATATATATATATATATATACATATATTTAAATATATATATATATATATATATATATATATATATATATATATATGCGTAAATAACCACTAGGAAAAAGTAAACTAACGAAGCAGAGCGCTTTCGTGTAATTACATCTTCAGTGCATCTGCAGTGTATCTGCACTGAAGATGTAATTACACGAAAGCGCTCTGCTTCGTTAGTTTACTTTTTCCTAGTGGTTATTTACGCATTTGTGAACACACGCTCCTAGTGTTTTTAGTGCATATATATATATATATATATATATATATATATATATATATATATATATATATATATGTATATATATATATATTATCGGGGAGAATGATTGATTAAAGAAAAAAGTATTGGCTTTTGAGCTTTACCCTCTAACCCACGAAACACGAATGGGATAATTATATCTGAACAAAAATGTCTGACGTCGACCAGAACAAAATCCACAAAGGTAATATCATTCAATCCAGGGGTTATCCAGCAGACTATAGAACAACAATATATAGGTATGGGGACACATGAGGTAAGAGGTTGAGAATCATTTCTATATACAGAACATAACTGGTCGTTTTACCTCCGTATGTGCTATCTGAATAAAATAGTCTGACGAAGAACCATGACAGGGTTAATCTAGATAGATTTTATATTGTATAATCCACAGAATTACAAAGGTGTTGTTTTAACTTAAACAAGAGAGTTTATTAAAAGAAAAACATGTAGTAGAAGGCTATCGAGTCACAAAATTTCGGGGTATTTATCAAAAGGTTATGGTCGAATCTTTGTGAAAATGAAAGCCTCTTCAAGAATTACAAAGCAAAAAGGGATGATAAAGCGCTTGAAAAACTTTGCCGAAATTCCAGGCGTCCAGCTGCTAATGTTCAGACATAAATAACAGCAATATCTTTCCTTTAAAACATTATACAACATTATTAAGAAAAAATATCAATATAGATCTTCTTTTGCCCTCTAATTTGAAATTCAGCACGTTAGTTAGTTAAGGTTTATTCAACAATATGAAATACATTTTAGACATACATATATACAAAAATTTTACAAAATTAGTAGTTGAAAAGGGAGAACGTGAAGCAAAGCTTATGGGAGTTGCTCTCCCTTTAAGGAAAAAAAAAATTCTATTTATTTATTTTTGTTACATGTTAGTATGATACACGTTAGTATAATACACGTGCTCTTGATCCATATGTACAATACAGAGTATATGAAGACACTCAAAATAAACCTAAATCGTACCTGCAGGCCGTATTTTGGTCCACATGTCTCATGTCTCATGTCTCATGTATATATATATATATACATATTATCTTTTCCAACCACATATCACTTTTAATTCCGTACCATCGCAAACGAGACTGAGAATCGCTCGGAGGCATCCGTGGAAATTGAAACGTAGACGAGCCGAGGATTCGAACCCAGCTGACCCGTAACAAAGTTACATTGACGTAACCCAATACGCGATTCTCAGTCTCGTTTGCGATGGTACGGAATTAAAAGTGATATGTGGTTGGAAAAGATATTAATTGATCACTGAGAACCATTCAGTGTGTATGTATATATATGTATATAGTGAAATCTTTATGCATTTATTTTATATATGCAATTCTTTTTATAGTAGGTAATTCACAGATGTGCAAAAGAAAAAAAGAAAATTAAGATACTACTTGAAAAAGCAAATTCGACCATGATTCTTCTTTTAGATGTACATTAAATCTGAGACTCTACATTAAAGAAAAAAAGCCTCTCATTACTGTTACAGAATTATCTGGTAAAAAAGAAAAACTCAGGTAAAGATCTGAGAAGAGGAACTATTCATTGAAGAGGAGATTCAAGCTCAAGAGAACTCGAGTTAATTGGGATACAATAAAGAAAAAGAAAAAGAGAGAGAAATGAGTTGTGGAAGCCATATTCCTGGTGGTGTAATCGGAAGCTTCAGTGTTTTGTATCTTCCTATATGTAGGTTCGAGTCCCACCCCATGTGTCTCTGATTCTCAGCATTGACCGTTAACTGTGTCAACATTCCCCAAAGTCCATGGGGCATTGCGACGGCTTTGGTCACAGTTACGCGCCTCCTGGCGTATACTTCTCATGTTTAATGACACCTTTACTGACTAAAATATCCCATAATTATGTTATGATTGGAGATTAAGCTTCAATGAAATAGAGTGCTGATAGCTTTTTACATCTACAATGTCTCCGTCCTGCTACCCTCTTTAAATAAGAACATAACATAAGAACGTGAGAATGGAGGAGAATGCACGAGATCAAAGGTCTACAATGGGCAGTTCCATATTGATGACCACCTTTCCTCCATATACATAAAGTTATCCAATCTTCTCTTAAACCAGACAATTCTTTCAGCGCTCACTACAACGTTGATAAGCCTATTCCATTCGTTAACCACTTTATTGGTAAACCAGTTCACCATCTATTCGACTAGATGTTATCCCCATCGATAGATACGTTGGTTATTGGCAACGAAATGCAATACATCCAACCCTGTTCGGGAAAAAATTAGGCTATATACCTTTTCCTACCGAGATGAACAAAATAGGCATCCATGATAAAATAAGAATGTTATCCTGTAGAGAAAGGGTTATCTAATGTAAGATACAACTTCTTCGTTACCCATGGGGTACCACGAAAACTAATTAAATGTGCCACCCTGTAGAGAATGGGTTAATCACGGTAGACAGTAAATTCGGAGGAAAAATATGATGAACGATGAGGGAAGGCACGGGAAGGAGAGAGAAACGGAAGGTGGGAATGAGGGATGAAGGGAGAAAGGGAGGAAAGGGTGAGGAATAGTAGGATGAAA
>NC_134783.1:13415154-13417654 GCF_046742065.1 Oratosquilla oratoria
TTATGGACTGGAAGAATGCAGAGCTGCTGATGCGGGAACCAGACAAAATCCGCAGGAAGTGTTTAGAAGCAGCAATCATTCAAGGAACGAACACTATTGAACAAAACAGGGGCATGTTTAACATATCTCCTCACATTATTCCCCTAATACCCATGGCCAGCAAAATATTAAATACTTAAACCACCCTTTGTGGACATTTCGCTCACGGACGTTTGGGCCGGCATTCTCATCCTTTCCCAGTGTCCATCCCCCACCCTCCTCCTCCTCCTCCTCTCATCCTCCTCCTCCTCCTCCTCCTTCCCCCCCCTTTTTCTCTCCCCGTTCCCTCCTTTCCCCTTATTTAATCTCAAGCATTTGTATCTCAACTTGTACTTGAAAAAGCTGTAATAAGCGAAACGTCGTACAAATAAAGGCTCCGTCCTCATATGGTGTTTATCTAGTCAATCTTGTCGGCAGACTGCCACTTTTAAGCATATATATACATATATATATATATATATATATATATATATATATATATATATATATATAATGTATATATATATTATGAATGGTTTAGACAGATGAGAGACTGGGTGGAGGAAGAATAAACGAAGATGGACTGGAACTTTTTATTGCTTATACGTTTCGACCGACTCGGTCTTCTTGAGGAAGACTGTTGAAGCTGCCTACATTAATTATTATGAAAATACCAATGACAGGGAAGGTTTTGTTTGTTTGTCAAAGGCAACAAGTAAATTAATTATAAATACAATTGGGAAACGTATGCATGATACGGGAAAGGGAATCCCCAGACAGCCGGCGGGGTGACCTGTCCTTGTTCCCATCCTCGGATGTATAGATATGTGGTCCAACTGTTTGTAGACAGCTTACTGAAGAAGACCGAGTTGGTCGAAACGTATAAGCAATAAAAAAGCTCCAGCCCATCTTCGCTTATTCTTCCTCCACCCAGTCTCTCATATATATATATATATATATATATATATATATATACATATATATATATACATGTATATATATATATATATATAAGAACATAAGAATAAAGGAGACTGTAAGAGACCATAAGGCCTACAGTAGGCAGCTCCGTGTCCATCACCACCTGTCGTCCCCATCCATAAAGTTGTCTAATCGTTTTTTAAAACAACTGATAGTTTCAGCGCTTACTACATGGTTACTAAGTTTAGTCCATTCATCGACCACCCTATTATATATATATATGTATATATATATATGTATATATATGTATATATGTATGTATATATACATATATATATAAATGAATATATATATATATATATATATATATATATATATATAGATATATATATATATATATAACGGGAATTTTTATGTGAAAGTAATCACTTATGTCTACCTTGTAGATTGATTGTTCAATAAATAATATCACAGTTTTACAATCTTTCACATTACGAGCACAAAAATTGAATTACGTTAAAAAAAATTGTACTTATATTTCTATATCAATTAGGTAGATATAAAGTTAGCTATAAGTTTGACAATCGTAGGTTGCTAGCACATGCACTCACGCACATATACACAGACACGCGCGCGTGCGTGCATATAGAAAAAATATTTATATTGAATTTACTGTTACAAGGGACCAGAAACAGTACAGAAATCTACGCGAAAAGGGTTGCCATCGTACACTGTATCTCGTGGATATTCGACGTAAGAGTCTTTTGTTTTTCGAAGGGGAACGAGTACTCGAAGAGTCTATGGGCCCTCGAGGGGACCCTGTCGGTGGGCAGGTGAGGGTTTTGTGTGTGTGTGTGTCGAAGGGGAGAACAGAATTCTAGTGTAAACTAGAGGGGAGCCTCTAGACAAGAAGGGGGCTTAGGTGTGTGAAGTGAGACTGAACGCGTAAGGGTAGAATATCGATGAGGGAAGGATTTACTATGTTAAAACTATAGTATCAGTTGACATTGTGTATTTAAAGATAGAGATTAAGCAGCAAATAATTACAATATATGTTTACGTAAAAATCTAATTCGATCATGACATGATGCAACTTTAACGCGTGAGTTTGGTACCTTCTAGTGAGATCAATCCTTACCACAAAGCAGAGGTAAGAAGTGTATCTACTATGAGCAATGGTGTTTAACCATTAAAATCAAAGTTCTTTAGTAAGCCGCCGTTCTCACATTAAGGAATGAAGTTCGGGATGTAAAACCGAAATCTATGAGGATGGTTACTGTTATTGAACTGAAAGTATTGCAAATTGGTAGAGTCCCAGACTGTCAGTATGGCGGTACCGGCGGTACCTGGTTCGAATCCTGCCCTGGGATTAAATTATTTCAGTATCGCTGCGCTTCGAATCGTTACTCCAACTTTTGTGGGCGGGGAGTTGGGTGTGTGTGTGCGTGTAAGGTCGGTCATCCCATTACCATAGATAGGTCATACGAGCTCTGAGCTCTCTTCCGGGAGAAAAATAGCTGTCGATCACGAGTCCAACACGTGATCCAAAGACCAAGGTAAA
>NC_134783.1:13425154-13427654 GCF_046742065.1 Oratosquilla oratoria
CCTCATGTTCACTCCTTCCACCTCTGCCTTCCACACTTCTTTTGCTAATCTTTCTTCACCCATTCTTTCCATCTGTCCAAACCATCCTAATACTCTTTCATCAACCCTAACTACCAATTCCCTTCCTACCCATGTTCTCCTCCTCATTTCCTCATGTCTCACTCTATCTAGCCTAATAACCCCTATCATATTCTCAGGCATATCATCTCACGCATTGAAACTCCTTCTCTCTTACTCTCTTATGTTCCATGTTTCTGTACCGTACAGTGCTGTCGGCAAAATCAGTTCTTCATGCAATCTCCTTATAGCATCCATACCCAAATGTCTATTTCTCATTACACTTTTTAATCCCCCAAGGCATTTATTCGCTTCTGTCAGTCTACATTCCACCTCCACCCCCACTCCTCCCTTTCCTGCCACATTCGCACCCAAGTATCTAAAACTATCCACCTCCTCCAGTCTCTCTCCTTTAATACTCATTCCAACCTGCTGTCACTCTCTCCCCTTCTACATCTCATCACCTTACTTTTGCCCACATTAATCTTCAGCTTCCTTCTTACACACACATTCCCAAACTCTTTCACAATCTTCCTCAATCCCTATTCTGATCCTACTACGAGCGAAGTGTCGTCAGCAAACAGCAACTGGCTTATCTCTTCACTTTTCTCCATTTTCTTTAATCATCTCTAATCCCTGACCCACTAGCTTCGCATTCACTTTTCGCACCACGCCATCCATGTATAAATTGAACAGCCAGGGCGACATAAAACATCCCTGACGAAGTCCCACCTTTGCCTCAAACCACACACTCTCTCCATTTCTATTCCTAACACAAGCTCTACTACTCACGTAAAAACTCTTGAGTGCTCTTAACAGTTTTCCTCCTATCCCATATATCTGCAAAACCTCCCACAGTGCCCTCCTGTCTACCCTGTTATGAGCCTTTTCCAGATCCATAAAAGTACCGAAAGCATCCCTACATTTTCCTACAGATTTCTCTCATCTCTCTTACCACAAAAATCGGATCTACATAACCTCTACCTGCCCTAAACCCTCACTGTTTTCACCAATTACTCCCTCTGTTCCTCTCCTAATCCTTTTAATCAAGACACTCCCATAAGCCTTCCTAACTACACTTAATAAGCTGAACCCTCTGAAACTACTACACTCACACTTGTCCCCCTTTCCCTTGTAAAGTGGAACTATACAGGCACTCCTCCAGTACTCCGGCACTCTACCATCTCTTAAACAAACATTAAAAAACGTAACTAGCCATAACTGTACCTCCTTTTTTCAGACACTCTGCATGGCATCTATCCAACCCAGGTTCCTCGCCTGCTCTCATCATCTTAACAGCTACTTTCACTTCATTTTTTCTTATTTCTTCTCCATTGTCCTCACTCATCTCGGTCATTTTCTTTGCGCTTCCCAGTGCAACTACCTTTCCCCACCTATCCTCCCTCACATTTAGCATCTCCCTTAAATACATTGCCCACCTTCCTCTCACTGCCTTCTCTTCCATCATCATGTCTCCATCGTCACCTTTTACCTTTTGTTCTCTACTAGATTCGCCTCTCTTCCTCTTTTAATTTCTTTCCAAAACATTTTTTTATTACTTTCAAAATTTTCTGTCATACTCTTATCCCATTTCAAACCTACTCTCCTCTTTGCCTCTTTTATCATATGGTTTACTTCTCTTCTCTTTACTTTGTGCTTCTCATATGATTCCTTCGTTCTTATTTGTAACCGATCTATGAAAGCCTGCTTCTTCTATTCTACAACCTTCTTTGCTTCCTCATCCCACCACTCACTACCCTTCCTTCTATATCCTCCTGTCCTTGCTCCACAGACAATTTTTTTGCCAAGGTTCAAATTGTGATCATATATATCACTTTCTATTTTATACTGTGAGAGATTCATTGATCCTGGAGCTGCAGTTTAGTTTATTTGGCGCTCCTTAGGGTGCCCCGAGTAATAACAGGATTCCACACATATTTACTTGTGTGTTTATTGCAGGTAGATAATTTCTCGTTAATATGTCTTGCAATCATTTTAATTTTCTGATTTTGTTATTCTTTGCCATTATAATAGTTTTATATTTCAAATTATTCCTCGATTTTTTCGTCATATTTACTTCTGTAAGGCGTGATGTCATTGCCCCGTTTTGCATATAGTATGTCGGCCTTTGTGACAAAATTTGAGTTGAGACCAATATACTCTGGAATGCAAAACACGATGCTGTAGTACTTAATAGAAAATGTATTCAAGAATATGTGCTCCCCAAATTTACTAATACACACACACACACACACACACACACACACACACACACACACACACACACACACACACACACACACACACACACACACACACACACACACACACACACACACACACACACACACACACACACACACACACACACACACACACACACACACACACACACACACACACACACACACACACACACAGACACACACACACACTCATACAC
>NC_134783.1:13432654-13442654 GCF_046742065.1 Oratosquilla oratoria
TCTCTACCTGAGTTTCTATCTGACTAGATCTATTTCTTTCTGTTTCTGTCTCTCTATTTTCCTGTCTGTTTTTCAGTATATGCCGTACCCATTCTCATGAACTTTCTTTCTCTTTCATTTAGAATAAAACAGGAAAACGAAAAACGATAAAGACAGAAGAAGAGAAGAAATAGGGAGAAATGAGTGAGTGTTAAGGTAGTGAAGAAAAATTGTTTTATTTGCCATTTCTCTTACACTTACAAACACAAGATCCATTTCGGCGTACAACACAAAATGGAAAACAGACTACACATAATGTGTGATATGAAATGAGTTGATATGATGTGAAATATATATCATAACACAAACACACACACACATACACACTCACTCACTCACACACACACACACACACACACACACACACGCACACACACACACACACACACACACACACACACACACACACACACACACACACACACACGCACGCACGCACGCACACACACACACACACACACACACACACACACACACACACACACACACACACACACACACACACACACACACACACACACACACACACACACACACACACACACACACACACACACACACACACACACACACACACACACACACACACACACACAACACACACACACACACACACACACACACACACACACACACACACACACACTCACATATATATATATATATATATGTATATATATATATGTATATACATATATATGTATATATAGATATATGTGTGTGTATACATATGTATATATGTATATACATGTATATGTATGTATATATATATATATACATATGTATATATATATAAGTATATATATGTATATATATACATATTAGTGTATCCAGGAAGAATATTTTCTTGTTGACAGACGAGATTAAATAATATTGCTGTTTCTGCATTATTTATCTTTTTGTTAAGAACTTCAATTTCTCTTGCTAATTTACGGTGTTGGACTAATAGTTTGCTGAGTAGCTGTCCGTATGAGGTTGCAATGTTTCGGTCTTCTCTGTAGACCATCTTCAGGCTAATTGTTTGGGTGTGTGTGTGTGTGATGCTTATATACTATTTTATTTCTGATTTTTTGGGTGGTGTCGTGTGAAGCGATCATCCTGATTGGCTGCTGCGTAGTCATCAGGAATCACTGGGAGAGGTGAGGTCAGGTCCGATTGTGGGATGGGAGAATCTGGAGGTCTATACTGTGTATGTTCATGGTTGGTTTTAATTCTGCTATATAAATTGCTTCAATAAATGCTAATCTGCGGGAGTCTCTTTCTCTGTCTATTATTACTGTTCCTTCTTCTAAGTTTTGACGGGTGAGGGAAGTATTATGTTTGGTGTTATAGTGATTCTTTATGGATCCATGTTGTAAGTGGCAGATCAAACGTCTTGTAAGTTTAGTTCTCGTCATTCCAATGTATGTTTGAGACCCACAGTTCTCAATGGTACAGTTATGTTGGTAAATGACGTGATTATCTTGTAAAGACGATGTCGATTTGGGAGGGCGGTTTCTCAGTAAAAGTTGTGACGTCTTTCGGGTCTTGTAGTATATGGTCAGTGATATTTTGTCTTCTGGGTCAGTGGGCTTGACGTGTTTTGTAATTATGTCCTTAATGACTTTTTCATCTGTCTTATATTCTGATGACATGTAATTTCTGTAATATATATTTATGTTTTCTTGTTTTTGTGTGGTAGGTTTGTTAGAATACCAGTTGTTGATGGCCCGTTTTGTTTGCTTCGTTAATTAATTTGTTACTATACCCATTGTTAATAAGGACTTGGGTAAGTCTTTCCAGTTCAGTGTGTGTATCTTTCAATTTAGAGCAGTGTGATATGGCGCGTCGTATGTATGAGTTGATAGTGGAGTTTAAGTAGCGTTGGGGACATTCACTTTTGCCATTGAGACAGAGGTTTTTGTAGCGAAGTTTTACGTATACTGATGTGGTGTACTTGTTGTTATGACTGGTTACTAAGACATCGAGGAAGGGCAAACGTCCGTTGTTTGATTCTTCGAACGTAAAATTAAGGCCGGAAGCTTCTATAAGTTGTTCTCTGAGTCTTTGGAGTTCCTGATGACTACGCAGCAGCCAATCAGGATGATCGCTTCACACGACACCACCCAAATAATCAGAAATAAAATAGTATATAAACCTCACACACACACACACACACAAACAATTAGCCTGAAGATGGTCTACAGAGAAGACCGAAACGTTTCAACTACATACGGACAACTATTCAGCAGACTATCAGTCCAACACCGTAAATTAGCAAGAGAAATTGAAGTTCTTAACAAAAAGATAAATAATGCAGAAACAGCAATATTATTCAATCTCGTCTGTCAACAAGAGAATATATATGTATATATATATATATATATATATATATATATATATATATATATATATATATATAAATAACCAAAAGTATAAGGTAATTACGAGATATATAAAAAAGTTTTTGTTATTTTTGTATTTAGTATTGATATAGCGTGTTCTTTTCAATAAACTTTAGGAATCAGACTAACTTAGACATACAGTAAATAGAAATCTCTTTTTTGTGGGCAAACCTACTATAAAAAACATTTATGACATAACACATAGAGAACAAAGAATTTGGAATTCAGATACATGAAAAAAAAATCAGATTTTTTTTTGGTTAGAATGTGTTATTTAACCAAATCCAAAACAAAATTTGAATAAAGATGAAACCTTTCTATATGTTAGACGACTGTTTAATTTCTTTCTTTTTCGAAAATAAAAAACTCTTTCTAAAGCTCGATAAAGTTACCAAGCACCTTTGACTGAACTAAATATTCTTTGAAAAATAACAGTCATGAACAAGGAAAGCAACAGCTTGTTCTAGAAAAAAAAAATACTTGTTCATCATGCACTACACGAAAAAGATAAAATAGTTTGTTTTTGGGTCTGAATTTCCTTTAACGTTTGGAAATAAAAAAGAAAGTATTTTGTCGAATGGAACTTAGACTTTCACTATTGAGGTGAAAGAGAAAATGGATCAGCCTTTGAAGATAAAATAAAAAAGAAAATTGTTTGCATATCAATAAGCACAGGAATTAATAGAGTCATTGAAACGTTCATGGGCCCTCCATATATCATATATAACTAAAATTTTTATATAGACTTGAAATTCTCTTCTTTTTAACAAAACTTTTTCACAGACTTTACACTGCGTTGACACTACATCCATTTGGTATATTAATCAGATTGAATAAATCATCATCCCTTCTCAGCTCGTTGTCGTTATTGGTTTTCCTTTCAGATTACCCCCTTGTATGTGTATGTTTATATGTATGCATTATACAAGTATATGTATTTATGTATGTTTGTGTATGTACGAGTGTATGTATGTATGTATGTATGTATGTATGTATGTATGTATGTATGTATGTATGTATGTATGTATGTATGTATGTATGTATGTATGTATGTATGTATGTATGTATGTATGTATGTATGCATGCATGCATGCATGTATGTATGTATGTATGAATGTATGTATGTATGTATGTATGTATGTATGTATGTATGTATGTATGTATGTATGTATGTATGTATGTATGTATGTATGTATGTATGTATGTATGTATGTATGTATGTATTTTATGTATGTCAGTATGTATGCATATATGTATATATGTATGTCAGTATGTAACGTCATCAAATATGAAAGTGTCTTTGTGTGTGCGATAGACAATGAGCAGGAGAATAAGAGAACGAGAGAGAAAAAAAAGAGAAAGAATAAGGGAAAGGGAGGAGTAAAAAAGATAAGAGAGGTTGACAGGGGAAGGAGGATGAAGAGGCTCAGATGACGGTGAGAGTAAAGGATGGACGGGAATAAGGACACATCAAGAAGCCAAAGTAAAATGATAGCGGCGAAAGAGGAGCAAATTTCACGTTATAAAGAAAGACGACAGAAAGCCTCTGAATCCTTTACCAAGATGATCCAAATGAACATCAAACGCATGGGTGACAAAGAGGAACAAGAAGAAGTCCTGACAACAAAGAGGATTACAGGAAGATGCCATGAACCTCGAAGATGGCAAAAGACCCCACGAAGAATGAAGGAAAAAATGAATAAAGGGATCTTATCTCTTTCGAGGAACTGGTGAGCTGACATGGGTGCCTTAGGAGCCATCATCCAGGAGGGCCCTAAGAAGGAGCTGCCTGTGGAAGGAACATAGTGCTATCATAAAAGACCTTATGATATGTTCATTAATGAGCTTCAGCCTGTTGGGGCACAAACCACCTATTTCTATGATACATTATTTTTAATATTTTAAGTGACATAGATTCAACGAGCTGACAATCTTAAATATCTACCAGTCACTTCTCTAGATATTGACGAAGTACTCGTAGAATACGAACAAGGAAAACCGAGATATAGATAGAAAGAAACTGTTGAAGAAGCCCTCAGTAGACATGACTTGCCCAACATCGAAACTCTGAAGGAGGAAGTGGTCATCCAAAACAGAGAAACATCCTGGTACCAATGACAGGAGGAACGACTATTACTGAGAGCCGAAGTAAAAATTAAGAAGTAGGAATACGAACATGCTCCGCCAATCCAGTTGACATCAAGGAGAGTGTGGTGCCTCAATGGTTTCGTAGTGGCCTCGTGAACACACGGGCCTCGGTTCGAAACATTTTAAGGTTGGTGATTTGTTTCTGGATGCGATTTAAACAATGAATAAAATCGTTTAGCCTCCATTAAATACTACTGACTGATAGACGACGAAGTCGCTTTAAAGCTTCTGTTGAATCTAAGAACCTCTACACCTTGGATTAGGAAATATCATAAACATAGACTATCTAGGCAATAATTTGCCTCTTCGTAAGTTCGATAGCAAAAGAGAAAGATGATATAACAAATAAGTAAATAAACAAATAAATAAATAAATGAATAAATAAATAAATAAATAAATAAATAAATAGATAAATAAATAAATAAATAAATAAATAAATGAATAAATAAATAAATAAATAAATAAATAAATAAATAAATATAAATAAATAGATATCTAATAAAATAAAAATAATAAATAAATAAATAAATGAATAAATAAATAAATAGATAAATAAATGAATAAATAAAAATATATATATATAAATAAATAAATAGAAATAGATAAATAAATAAATGAATAAATAAATAAATAAATAAATAAATAGATGAATAAATAAATAAATCAATAGATAAATAAATAAATAAATAAATAAATAAATAAATAAGTAAATAAAATAAATAAATAAATAAATGAATAAATAAATAAATAAATAAATAGATAAATAAATAAATAAATAAATAAATAAATAAATAAATAAATAAATAAATATAAATAAATAAATAAATAAATAGATAAATAAATAAATAAATAAATAAACAAATAGATAAATAAATAGATAAATGAATAAATAGAACAATGAGGAGCTAACGGCAGGAGTTGCTTAGTTGTGACCTATTTATAACCCCCTCCCCTATGCCCGATGTACTCGGAAGTTCAGAACAAGCAGAAGTCATCGAGAGCTCCTGTATTCAAGGACGGATCTGTATCATGGCAAGAAAATCGAAACTAACCTGTTACTTTGAAAATAAGTATTTCGTTGCTAGGAAATGAAACAAAATGACAGAAAAAGAAAACGAAAAGAATGTGTCATTGGGAGCCACTTTAGCAAGAACGCTAAATATTTATGTGAAGGTAAATCGATAGATGTGTTTATGAGGCGCGAAGTAGAGATCGACTAGAATTAGTTACAGAGAATATAAAAACCATCTTTTTGTATCACAAAACTACTATAGAAGTTCGCAAGTTTGTTACTATCAAAATATCCAGAAGATAAATTAATACTACCGCAGTACATCAAAGGTAAACAAATAGTACTGTGGTTTACTCGTAGATTTAAGTTCTAGTGACCCTACTTTGGTATTCTAAATGAGAAAGTATTACTGTGCGAGCAAGAGTGTATGTGTGTGTGTGTGTTTGTGCGTGTGTGCGTGCATGTGTGTGTGTGCGTGTGTGTGCATGTGTGTATGTTTTGTGTGTGTGTGTGTGTGTGTGTGTGTGTGTGTGTGTGTGTGTGTGTGTGTGTGTGTGTGTGTGTGTGTGTGTGTGTGTGTGTGTGTGTGTGTGTGTGTGTGTGTGTGTGTGTGTGTGTGTGTGTGTGTGTGTGTGTGTGTGTGTGTGTGTGTGTGTGTGTGTGTGTGTGTGTGTGTGTGTGTGTGTGTGTGTGTGTGTGCGTGCGTGCGTGTGTATGTGTGCACGTGTGTATGCAGACGCATGTAACTACCCTTCATGAGTACCATGAAATAATTTTGAAGAGATAAATCCCTCCCCCAACCTCCCGAAAAAAAAACACGTACCCGAACATAGGACATAAGAAGGAATAGTTTTGGGATCAAAGAGACCTTGATGAGTTATGGTAGCTATAAATATTCTGTAAATATTGCAGTGGTGTCTACTGCGATACTAGGGGCAGCTGCAGGGGACTTACCACGTTTGAAGATTGTTTTATCTATTTATTTATTTATTTATTTTTTTGGGGGGTTGGTTGGTTGGTTAGGGGCTTGTTTTAAAGGAGCGAAAGAGTGAACGCAAAAGTGACGTTCCCGAAAACGGAAGGTCCCTAGCAAAGGGAAAGTTGTGAGTATGATACTGGTTAGGGACTGGAAGAGACTAATGTTGTGGTAGGGAATAATCAGAGCTTCTATTCTTGCGGACAATAACGCACGAAAGAAATGTCGTAGAAATAGTAAAGAATATATATAAGTTAAGTAACAAAAGTTAAGGGGTGGTAGAAGCCAAAAGTGAGCACAAATTTGCCTTTCATTTTCGAATAGAAATAAGTCTCCAATCATAGAAACAAAAATGTGCAGTTGAAACTTAGGGATGTGATATAAGTTTTTATAAATATATCTACAGAAATCTTATACAGTCACGGTGTGGTGGTATGAACAGAACTACTTGCAGACGACCAGAATAAATTCTTGATTATTATTCCGTAGAAATGAAGTTAAGAAATCTTAATTTCTTTGGTACCAGAAGAGTGCCACGGAGATTAATAGAGCATCCTAAAGGTGAATCTACCCAACTGTCTATCTATCTATCCATCCATCTATATATTTATCTATCTATCTATTTACCTATCTATTTGTATATCCATATATATCTATCCATCTATACGAGTATACCTATCTATCTGTCTACCAATAAGGTTTTCCCCCAATATAGGGGGGTAGCCATCCCACTCACTCCCTACATCAATTTCCCTTACTGAAGGAGATATATAGAATAAAAAGGTGAGTGTTGACGATGAGAGACACCATGAAGGTAAGGAGAATACGTCACAAGGCGTCTAGCTGCGGACAAAAAGGTCCCCTTCGCCCCATGCTGGGAATTGGAGATGTGTGCGAATGCCAGACCAGCATGGTTCCGATTACGCCCCCAGCCATGGGGACTGAGTGAAATACTCTGCCGGCATCCATCATAAACGGATTAGATCTTTTTGGCTCCGCGCCAGTCGCAGAGGTGGAGAGAGATCTGCTTCTCTAATTGAATCGGTTTTCAGTTTAACCTAACGCGACGCGATCTTCTACTAGGAGAAGTAAAGCTTCCATCAGACCTTCTAGTAGAAGAAGTAAAGCTTCAAGTAGACCTTGTAGTAGGAGAAGAAAAACTTCTAGTAGACCTTATAATAGGAGAAAAAATCCTTCAGTAGAACTTCTAGTAGAATAAGTAAAGCATCTAGTAGACCTTCTAGAATCTAGTAGGAAAAGAAAAGACTCTAGTAGACCTAGAATCAAGTAGAAGTAAAGCCTGCAGTAGGCCTTCTAGAATCTAGTGGAAGGATTGCAGTTTCTAGTAGACCTTCTATTGCAGTAAAACTTCTAGTAGACCTTCTAGTAGAAGTAAAGTCTCTAGTGCCCCTATTTGTCTCCAGTAGAGTTATTTAGGTGTGACAAGCTACTTCTATTTTGTAAGACTTTTTTCATCAAAGAATGAAATTCTAGTTTCGTTTGATTTCTATATTATTTTGATAAAGGAATCCTAAAACCCAATGAAGTATAACCTCCTAGCAGAAGTAGAGAACCTCTATTTTTTCTAGAACAGGTGTAGGGAATAGCGCAAAAAAAAAATTCATTTGTAGGCTGCTCTGTCATCAAACACAGAATTTTTCATTTCGCCCAATTAATATATTTTCTATATTAAGAAGGATGTAAGTTACTGATGACTGAGAGTAGAATTTGACCGTTCCTAGGAAGAGGAGGAGGAGAAGGAGGAGGAGGGGGAGGAGGAGGAGGAGGAGGAGGAGGAAGAGGAGGAGGAGGAGGAGGAGGAGGAGGAGGAGGAGGAGGTGGAGGAGAGGAGAAGGAGCCCAAGAGATATGAAGTTCCTAGCAGAAGATGGAGTAGGAGATAGTCCTCGATGTGGGAAGTCCCGTTTATCGCCATAGATCATGTGATATGTCAAATTGCAGAGGTCACGCTTGAATCCTATTGGCTGGTGCTCGAGGCTACGGAGAAGAACGGAGATTCACGAAGTACCAAGAGGAAAGTCCTTGGTTTTCTAATAGAACGCTTCAAAATATAATATGGGTAATTTATTTCACTCTGCGACTGCTCAAGAATTTCCTCAGCTGAATAAAATCACAGAAGAACTTTTAAAGAATCCAGTATATATGCAAGAGGTCACCGACGACAAAGATCGATGGAGAGGCTTGGTGACCAAAGTACCACAGAAGAGAGTGGGTGAATAAAATCACCTGGCGGCAGATAGAATGAAGGTAAGAGGCACAAAAAATCAGTAGGTGTTAATTTTGCATATTATAATCATACCCAATATAATTGATTATATTGTACCATATATTAGTGATATGGTGAATGACCTTACGTTAACAGAATTCTTTACATGATACAAATTAACAGAAGTGATATCTTGTTAGTTTATTCAAATCCCAACAATTCCCCTGCAGTGCATTCCATTGCTGTCTGATTGCCCCAAGTTGACGTTTTGCATTAATTGTCTAGTTAAATTGCATTTCGCTTTCGAGTGCTTGGCTGAGCGGTGGTTTGGTGCAGGCTGGACAAGACAGACTCACGTGATGATTGCTTTCCCCTGAAATACAATGGGAGGAACTAGCCAGCTTGAGATGGGCTGGCCTATGGCGTGGTCTGGTTGGCCGCAGGACATAATAGTAAGCCAAAATGGCCATGCTAAAGGGGCTGGGTTATATGGAAAGCAATCTGTTGCTGCAGTAGTAGTATTAGCAGCAGCAACAAAATTAGTAGTAGCATTAGTAGAAGTAGTATTAGTTATAGTAGTAGTAGAAGTAGTAGTATTAGTAATATCAATAGTATAACAGTAGAAGTAGTAAGTAGTAGTTGTATTCCTTCAACAGAAGAATACTAACGTGGAGGAAATCAGAGAAATCAGAAGGAACATATAAAAGGAAAGAGAAGTTAGGCAGAAGGAGAAACCTCGCATCCTATTAGATAAGCTATTGAATAGTTTGAAAAGAAATATAACAATAGCACAGGAAGATGGGGCGTCCAGTTGGCTGGCAGCACTACCAATCAGGAAAAAGGGATTCAACCTAAACAAAAGAGAATTCACATATGCCATTGCCTTGAGGTATGGATGGCCATTGGGAAGGCTGCCTAACAGATGTTTCTGTGCTGCACGGTTTGATCCAAACCATGTGATGATATGCATTAAGGGTGGATTCATCTGCATGAGACATGACGAGATAAAGGATATCACTGCCCAAATGCTTTGGGAGGTATGAAAGGATGTGACCATGGAACCAACACTACTTCCACTAGGAGGGGAGAACTTCAGGCACTGCACTCCAACACATCGGATGAAGTACGAGTGTATGTCAGGGCAAGAGGTTCCTGGACACTAGGACAACTGGCCTTCTTTGACATGCGAATATTTGATCCGATGTCCCCCTGTTA
>NC_134783.1:13474663-13479663 GCF_046742065.1 Oratosquilla oratoria
AAAAATTCGTTCTGCAATGGAGGCTTATAAAGCATTTTGGAAAATGGGATTAGCACCGCGTACCTTAACGTGACTCTCGACCAGTGAATAACAAATCATATCATATTTATACTTTCCTTGATTTAAAACAAAATCTGCATATATAAGACAGTTGGACAATTGAAACATTTAAATACTGCATTTATTCATTTGAATTGATACATCATATTCTGTATAATATACCATTCTTAGAATGTTTTTCATATAATGCAGTATATATACGTATATATATATGTATATAAATATATATACATACATATATAAATATATATGTATATATATATATATATATGTACATATATACCAAACAATACTTAAAGTTATAAGAAACCTTCCACTAAACTTAAAATGTATTAGATATAGTTATTTCTAATGTTATAAGCAACTAACTTATATCATTATCACCAGACTAGTTGTCTGCCTTAAGTTAAATGATTAAGTAGATAGATAAATGAATAGATAAACAATTAAATAGGTAAATAAAAAAAATAGATGAATAGATAAATACAAAAGTAAATAGATACAGTGACTGATAAAAACAGATGAAACACAAACAAATAGATAGAATATGCAAACGAAGAATTACATGGATAAAAATGTAAATAATTAGGTAATAGTTAAGTAAATAGATGAATACTTATAATTAGGTCATGTTCCCATGATAGCCTAATACAATCCTCACCAAATTAACTCACTTCTCCGTCCTCCGTTGTCACCAGACTAAACACAAAAGTCTGAGGGATCAGGAGACACCAATTTTTTTTTTTTTTTTTCTAAGTGTCCGTCCCTCTGTCTAATATCCTGTCTTTCCATACCCCCCTCCCCCACCCTCTCGTATTTGTCTTTCTTTCCTCATAAGTGTCTTTCATTTTGTTTTCTTTTCTTTTCTTTTTCCTGTTTCATTTCCTTTTTCTCCATCGTCGACTATCTCATCCTCTCTTATTTTCTGGACCAGGAAGTAATTCTTTCTCATCAGACTTCTCTTTTTCCCCCTTTTGTGAGGGATAGCCCATTGTATATCCGGGCATGCTATGACTTTACAACTCTAGGATAATCAATATTCTCTTATCACCAAATCTTAATTTTTAATAATCCCGAGAAGCGTTTCTATCGTTGAAGTCCGTATCACACAAAAGAATATTTACAGATGCGACAAAGGAGAAAATTGAGGAGGGTCAGAAAGAAGAATTAATAGAATTTAGAAATAATATACATTTTATTTCTTGTAGAGGTAAGTCTGCTATCATAAGAAAGTGTTACGTGACTCTGGTCCTTACGGGTGTCACTAAAATAACTAAACTATGAGATCACAAAGGCGTGTCGTGGAAATGATAGAAAGATCTTGTAGTATCTTTCTACAGGCAATGTCTGCCAGTGAAAACGATAAGCTTCACTAGACGCAACGTAACAAGCTCTAGACTGTCACCCAACTGTCATTCATTATCCAAGTTCCAGAGTTTGAGTTATTTCCAGCTTTTGTCACAATTTTTACCGAGGCCAGTCATCATCATCATCATCATCATCATCATCGTTTTTGTATATATATTTTTTCCTGAATGTTCCTTTCCTTTGGTCTTTCGGTCTTTCTTTGCTTCGCCTGGAACTTAATGTTTCTTTTTTCCTCACCGATTTTGTTTTTGATTATATACCTTTTTATAATCATCATTCTAGAGAGAAATAAAGAAAGCGGGAGAAAGACAGATACAGAGAGAGAGAGAGAGAGAGAGAGAGAGAGAGAGAGAGAGAGAGAGAGAGAGAGAGAGAGAGAGAGAGAGAGAGAGAGAGAGAGAGAGAGAGAGAGATACAGAGACAGACAGACCGACAGGCAGACACACAGACATATGGATAGACAGACAGACAGACAGACAGACAGACAGACAGACAGACAGACAGACAGACAGACAGACAGACAGACAGACAGACAGACAGACAGACAGACAGACAGACAGACAGACAGACAGACAGACAGACAGACAGACAGACAGACAGACAGACAGACAGACAGACAGACAGACAGACAGACAGACAGACAGACAGACAGAGACAGACAGACAGACAGACAGACAGAAAGACAGACAGACTGGCAGACAGACTGGCAGACAAACTCACAAACAGAGAAATATAGATAAAGAGAGAGAGAGAGAGAGAGAGAGAGAGAGAGAGAGAGAGAGAGAGAGAGAGAGAGAGAGAGAGAGAGAGAGAGAGAGAGAGAGAGAGAGAGAGAGAGAGAGAGAGAGAGAGAGAGAGAGAGAGAGAGAGAGAGAGAGAGAGAGAGAGAGAGAGAGAGAGAGAGAGAGAGAGAGAGAGAGAGAGAGAGAGAGAGAGAGAAGGAGAGAAAGAGAGAGAGGAAAAGAGGAGTAAATACTTTTATTTCTCTTTTAGTGCAGTTGCTCCTCTTTCCCCACTCTTCGGCTTTTCTCCCCTCAGGTCATCAGGGTTAATCTCTTATCTTTTACTATTCATTTTTCTCGTGAATGTCTTCGGTTGATGTAGCCTTCTTTCTAATTTTTCTTTGTTATACTGATTGTGGTAATAATATTCTTATATCTAGATTAAATATATATATATATATATATATATATATATATATATGTATATATATATATATATATACATACATATATATATACACGTGTATATATATACATATATATGAATATATATATATATATATATATATATATATATACTGTATATATGTACATATATATATACATACTGTATATATATATATATATATATATATATATATATATATATATATATATATAGAATCAGCCATTCCGAGTCCACTGCTGAACAAAGGCCTCCTTCGTAGTATTCCATGAATCACAGACCGCGCCATCCTCTGCCACGTCACTCCTTCAAACTTCTCGATCTCGTCTCTCCACCTTTTGTATGGCCTCCCTCTTCCACGCTTCCTGTCTCGCGGCGTCCACTCAGTAACACACTTGCTCCATCGCTCATCAGTCGTTCGCACTAACTTGCCTGCCCAATTCCACCTCCTCTCTTTTACAGCCTTCACAATATCTTTCACTCAAGTCTGCTCTCTCACCCAACTTCCTCTCTTTCGGTTTCTCAGCGTTATTCACATCATTGATCTCTCCATTCTCCTCTGTGCTGTCCTTAGTTTTGTTTCCATTACCTTCGTTAGATTCCAAGTCTCACACCCGTAGATTACTGCTGGCAGAATGCATTGATTGTAAACTTTATGTTTCAAACATAAAGGTAGAGAGCTTCTCAGGATTTTATTATACCTACCAAACACTTTCCAACCAATTGTAATGCGTCTTTTTATTTCATTATCATGATATTTCGTCACTTTCACCATCTGCTCTAAATAACTATACTCCTCAACTTCATCAAGACTCTCACCATCAATTACAATCTCTTTCCTTTGAACTTTCGTGTTGAACATTACTTGGGTTTTACTTTTATTCATTGTTAAGCCTACTTTGAGACTTTCCTTGTTTAGATCACTCAGTATGTCTTGGAAGTCTTCTGCTCTTTCTGAAATAAGAATAATGTTATTCGCAAATCTTAGGTGGTTCAAATATTCGCCTTTAATTTTTAAACCTTTCTTTTTCCAACTCAATCTTCTGAAAATATCTTCCAAACAAGAAGTAAATAATTTGGGTGAAATTGTATCGCCTTGTCGTACTTCTTTCTCAATCTTGATCTTTTCTTTATCTTTATGTAGTCGAATTATAGCGGTACCTTTCGCATAGATCATTTCTAAAACTCTTACGACCTGTTCGTTTGTACCTTGCTTGCGTAGCGAGTTTAGTAGTGTTATTTGTTCTACCGAGTCAAAGGCCTTCCGTAGTCTACAAAAGCTAAACACAGAGGTATATTGTATTCTGCCGTTTTCTTGATAAGTTGGTTTATCGCCTGCAAGTAGTCTAGAGTCGAATATCCGCTCCTAATAACTGCCTGTACTCTCGGTTTGTTTCCATCTAAAACTTGACTTAGTCTATTTGTAAGGATCTTGGAGAATACTTTATATACATTTGTTAGCAAGCTAATTGGTCGATACTTACTAAGGTCTTTCTGGTCTCTTTTTTATGAAGCAAAATCGCTATAGCATTACACCACGTATCAGAAATGCTTTCTTGACGTAAGCACTTGATGTACAACTCAGCTGATTTAATATGAACTAATTTCCCTGCGTCTTTCAATAGATCTATCGATAGACCATCCTCCCCAGGTGCTTTTCCTCATTTCATAGTTTTTAGAGCAAATTCTATTTTTTCCTTTGTAATCTCTGGTACACTAATAACGTCTACACATGAATTTACTGACTCAACTACGTTCTTCGACAAGTAAAGCTCTTGGTAAAATTCTTCTACTCTTTTTACCATTCTGTCCCTGCACTTAATAATTTCTCCATTTCCATCTTTCAAACACATCATTTGCTGTCTTCCTAAAGCATGTATGCGCTCGGTCACTTTAATAATTTTACCTTTCCGAATAGTTAACTCTATTTCATCCATGTTTCTCTTTCTTTTCTCTAATCTCTGCCATTTGTTGATAAGTTTGTTTAGTTCTACTCTTTCTATTTAGTCTTTCCTGCTTTTAATCTGCATGGTTCTTCTTCTTTAGATTAAGTCATTTGTAGTTTTGGAGTATTTGCTTTCTCTAATGTTTTTTGTGCTGCCTACTTTTTCTGTCGATTTCCTAATGATATTCACTAGATTCAAATCAATATCTTCCAAGCTGTTTCCTTAGTTCTTAGAGCTTCAAATCTATTTTTAATATCTAACTAAAATTTCTTATTATTATCCTTAACTTTTGCCAGACTTATTCTCTTTCTTAAAATTAGTTTATTTCTCTCGACTTTGAAATTCAATTTAGCTGTGCAACTTACCATTCTATGGTCACTACCTATGTTGACCTTATTTATCACCGTAACATTGCTAACGATTTTGCTCTCGTCTCCTAATATGAAGTCTATTTCGTTC
>NC_134783.1:13484663-13487163 GCF_046742065.1 Oratosquilla oratoria
GGACCTCCGTAGTCGGCCAGAGCTCTAACACAGCGCCATGAGAGGTGTGTGTGTGTGTGTGTGTGTGTGTGTGTGTGTGTGTGTGTGTGTGTGTGTGTGTGTGTGTGTGTGTGTGTGTGTGTGTGTGTGTGTGTGTGTGTGTGTGTGTGTGTGTGTGTGTGTGTGTGTGTGTGTGTGTGTGTGTGTGTGTGTGTGTGTGCGTGCCCGCGCTGCAATACCCGTCTGGGGTATTGGCTGCATGTTGTTATGGCAAAGTAGCATGCAATTGATACTTTTGGGGCTATATGGACCAGAGCCACGCATCATTTTGTCTGTGATAGAGGAGGACTCTGCTCACAGAGAAATGATGAAACTTTTATTATACTGCTACTTTCCCTTCGTTATGCTGTCCCCCAATCCCTTATTGCTGTCCTGTACCATTTCTCTGAATTTCATTTCCTTGTTCCGCCTACCCTGTGGTGGGGGGGAAAGAATGCTGCCACCAAGTATTCCCACTTGGATCGTAGGAGGCGAGAAAAATGGGACGGGGACTAGGACCAGGCATCCTTCTCCCTTTAGCCCCACAGAGGACATTCCTAGAAAAAGTAAAGGCATAAGAGGGTCTAGGAGTTTTCCAACCAGCACCCTAGGGTTTGGGTCTTTTAAGGTGCGTGAATGTGGTACAGATGTGAATAATAGGGAAGAGATAAGTAGTAAGTTTGTGAGAAGAATAATGGATGTGTTGGCTTTGAGTGAAACTAAGTTGAGAGTGAAGGGCGAGTGTGAGTTTGGGAGTGTAGTTGGGAGGTTCTCAGGAGTGAAGAGAGGGCGAGGGAAAAAAAGGGTGGCTATACTAGTAAGTGAAGATATAGGTAAACGTGTAGTGGAGTGGAAGGAGGATTCTTCAAGGATAATGTGGATGAAGGTGAAACTGGGAAAGGAGATGTGGGTTTTTGTAAGTGCATTTGGGCCTGGTATTGAGAAGAGTGAAAAAGAAAGGGAGGCCTTTTGGATAGATTTAAATGAGTGCAGAGAGAGATTAGAGAGGAACACCAATGTAGTAGTATTGGGAGACCTTAATGCTAGGGTAGGAAATGAACCAATTGACGGAGTGGTTGGGAAATGTGGAGTTCCAGGAAAGAATCGTAGTGGAGAGTTGATGGTGGACATGTGTCTAAAAAGAGAGTTGATGATAGCAAATACAGTGTTTCGGAAGAAAGTCAAACTTAAATACACATGGGAGAGGGTGGTGGATGGAGCGCTAATGGACCATATAGTGGTAGATAGGAGTATAATAGGAAGAGTTAAGGATATATATGTACTAAGGGGAGAGAGTGGGGAATGTCAGATCATTTTTTGAGGGAAGCTAAGTTGAGAGTGGAGGATAGATGGAGAAAGAGGAAAACGACAAAAGGTAGGGAGGTGCTTAGAGTGAACTCTTTAAATGTAAAGGAAAAGGAGAAGAAGTAAAAATAGAAGCTGAGAGAGGAGTGGTAGGGAGTGAAGGATAGAGTAGGGCTAGGAGTGGAGGAGGAATGGGGATGGTTCAAGGAGGGAGTCACAAAGTGTGCAAAGATAGTGTGTGGAACAAGAAGGACGGGAGAAAATAGAAGGAAGGGGAGTGAATGGTGGGATGAGGAAATGAAGAAGGTTGTAAAAGAGAAAAAACGAGCTTTCACAGATTGGAATCATATGAAAGGTACAAATAAAATAAAATAAAAGTAAAGCACAAGGTAAAGGATGCAAAGAGGAGATCAGATGTGAAATATGGTATGAGTATGACAGAAATTTTTGAAAGTAATAAAAAGATGTTTTGGATAGAAATTAAGAGAGAAAGAGGAGGCAAATCAAATAGAGAAGAAAAGGTAAAAGGTGCAGATGGAGAGATCATAATGGAAGAAAAGGCAGTAAGGGGAAGATAGGCAGAGTATTTTAGGGAGTTGCTAAATGTGAAGGAGGATAAGGAGGCAAAGATAGTTGCAGTGGGAAGTGCTAAGAAAATGACCGTGATGAATGAGGAAAATGGAGGAGAAATAAGGAAGGATAAAGTGAAGGCAGTTGTTAAGATGATGAGAGCAGGTAAGGCACCTGGTCTGGAGGGATGCCATGTAGAATGTCTGAAAAAAGGAGGTACTGTGATGGTGGACTGGCAGGTGAGGTTATTTAATGTTTGCTGGCGACAGGGTAGAGTGCCGGAGGACTACAGGAGTGTCTGTATAGTTACACTTTACAAGGGAAAATGAGGCAAGTATGAGTGTAGTAGTTTCAGAGGGATTAGCTTGTTAAGTGTAGTTGGGAAGGCTTATGGGAGGATCATGATTGAGAGGATTTGGAGAAGAACAGAGGGAGTAATTGGCGAGGAACAGTGTGGATTTAGGAGAGGTAGAGGTTGCGTAGATCAGGTTTTTGTGGTAAGACATATATGTGAGAAAGCTATAGGAAATGGTAATGATTTTTTTTTTTTTTTACTTTTATGGATCTGGAAAAGGCTTAGGACAAGGTAGACAGGAAGCCACTGTAG
>NC_134783.1:13504663-13509663 GCF_046742065.1 Oratosquilla oratoria
TGTGTTTGAGATGAAATATCTGAAAAGTATGATAGGGGTTTACTAGGCTGGATAGAATGAGAAATGAGGAGGTGAGGTATAGAGCAGGGGTGGAAAGGGAACTGGGAGATAGGGTTGATGAAGTACTATTAGGATGGTTTGGACACATGGAAAGAATGAGTGAAGAAAGATTAGTAAAAGAAGTGTGGAAGGCAGAGATGGAAGGAGTGAACATGAGGGGGCGTCCTAGGATAAGAAGGATGGATGGGGTGAAAGGGGCATTACGAAAGAAAGGAATGTCTGTGGAGGAAGGACGGGAGAGGACAGAAGATAGGGGTGAATGGAGAGGGGTGGTGTATAGATGATGTTGTGATGTATGAGGGGTTTGTGATGTATGAGGAGTTTGACGTATGAGGAGTTTGACGTAGCCCAAAGGGATTTCTCCCCATCTTCTCCTTTTCTGCATGGGGGGACGGAGAGGGGGGGGGTCGCCGAATTTATGAAGCGGCCTTGCTGTGGATGTGCTATGTCTTGCGACACTGCTTCTGACCCAGGGTAGTGGATAGGATGCAGGGATGACCCGTCATCCAGGAGGTGCTAAGATGGGAGGGAGGGGGGCAGGGGAGTGGAATATATAGAAAATGGAATAGGTAGGAGTGGTTTCTGTGCCTTTTTCTTTTTGGCTACCCCCCGTGTACGGGAAAAAATCCTTTGGCATATGTATGTATATATATGTATATATATATATATATATATACATATATATATGTATATATATATACATATATATATATATATATATAGTATACATATATATATACATATATATATATACATATATATACATATATATATGCATATATATATATATATATATATATATATATATATATATATATATATATATATTCCATGCTCTCTGAGGTGCCCAAGACTCTCGCAGAGTACATTGATATCGTATATGTTATATCGGACTGAAATTGGCCCATTAATTTCTTCTCGGAACAGAGCACACCAAACGCCGATTTTCTGACAATGGAGTGGTCCCATGTGCACTGTATAATGCTATTCCCTCGCCCATAAACAAGTTTTACTTTTTTATTTTTAGAACTAAGGAAACCGGCAGTTAGATTTTATTTTAGGCACGCACACAACACAGTTTCCGAAAAGATAAATTTAATTAGAACTTTAGTAGTTTGTAAACCCATTTATGTTGGTACACTAGTTATCTCCTTTCCTATTCTTGATAAATTTTACAAAGCTTTTTTTTTATTTTATTTTATGTTAAATAGCTAGCAGTATATGCCTATCCTCTGATGGCTCGTGGTAACACTGTTATAAATATCAAACTCATTGAATTCTACTACCATGTTTTACTTTTGGTTTATTTTGTGTCATAAGTTTATTCCATTTATTTTTATTGTAGCTTTTTAATTTCTATTACTTTATATTATTTTTCATTCTTTCTTAACTTATTCTATTTTATCTTATTTTATTTTATTTTATATTATTCAATTTTCATATGTTTCCTTTTATTATTATCTAGATTATTTTATATTGTGTCATTCTTTTTTTATTTCATATTCTCTTACTTTAGATTAGTTTACTTTATATATGCCTTATTATATGCTATTGGTCTCTGCATACTCTTGGTGGAACGTAGACAGTTCAATTTTAACCTCATAAACCAAACCTCACCAGAAAAAAAAACCATAATACCTAATATTCAATTTTCATAAACTAGTTTCCTATATAATTGCATTCTTTGATCTAGATGCCCACGTATCAATTTTGCATTACAATATTGTAGCATCGGAGGCCACTTGCGTGCTAATGAAATAGTTCATATTCATATCACTAATGTATCACTGTACAAGAGAATTCCATTCTGGAACATCATGGGATACGATGTCAATAACTTCTGTTATAAAAGAATTTATATTGTATCACTTTTGGGACAAAGAGCGTGGTAGTATTTAGTACTCATATCGTGTTATAACATAAGTTTACTTAATCAATATTTTTACCATAATGCAATATTTGTGTATGTATCTCTTCATCAATTGCTCTCTCTCTCTCTATCTCTCCCTCTCATAAATAGACACACAGATACATATCCCTATTCGTATATATATATATATATATATATATATATATATAATGTATATATATATATATATATATAATGTATATATATACACACACACATATATATATATATATATATATATGTATATATAAATACATACATATATATATATATATATATATATATATATATATATGTGTGTGTGTGTGTATTTATATATATATATATATACTTACATATATATATATATGTATATATTTACATATATGTATATATATGTATATATATATATATATATATATATTCCTCCTGTGGTGGGGGAAAAGAATGTTACCACCAAGTCTTCCCACTTGAGTCGTAAGAGGCGGTAATAAACGGGACGGGGGATACGGTTAGGAGTCCTGCTACCTGTAGCCCCAAAGGTGACATTCCTAGAAAAAAATAAAGGCATAAGAGGGTCTAGGAGTTTCCAACCAGTATTAAGGTTTGGGTCTTTTAATGTGCGTGGATGTGGTACAAATGAGAGTAAACGGGAAGAGATAGGCATTATGTTTGTGAGAAGGAAGATAGATGTGTTGGCAATCAGTGAAACTAAGTTGAAAGGGGGGCGAGTGTGAGCTTGGGAATGTAGTTGGGAGGTTCTTAGGAGTGCAAAAGGGACGAGGGAGAGAAGGGGTGGCGATACTAGTAAGTGAAGATATAGGTAAGCGTGTAGTGGAAAGGGAGTTGGGAGGTAGGGTTGATGAAAGAGTATTAAGATGGTTTGGACACATAGAAAGAATGAGTGAAGAAAGATTAGTAAAAGAGGCGTGGAAGACAGAGGTGGAAATAGTGAAGATGAGGGGGCGTCCTAGGATGAGATGGATGGATGGGAAGGCGTCCAGCCATGAATGCCCCTCCATCTGAACCTTCTCAAATAGTGGTTTCATGATGTAGAGAACAGTAAGGTTTTAAACTATCTCTACGTCTTCATTAATACCATTAAAAGGAATAGTTGCGATATCAAGCAACATATGGCGCCGTGAGAGAAATGTGATATGGCCATTAACTCCGATCTACCGTAGTTCTGGTTCTTCTCTGGCGGTTAGTCTTGGTCGTGGTTTTGTTCCTCTTCCTCTTGGTCTTGCTCCTGCTACGCTTGTTTTTGAGTTCTATTATATCTTTTTTCTTTAATTTATTCTTACTCTCGACTAATTTTGTCTTATTCTTTTTCATTCTGCTCATACACTGCATCATTCTCTTCCTTTTAGTGTTTCTTTTACTCGTTTTATTTCTCTTTAAGTTTCACTTTCCCTTTTCTCTTCCTCTATATCTTTTTTTTCACATTTTCCTTCTCCTTCTCCTTTCCTTTCTATTTCTGCCTCTTCTTCTCTTTCTATCTTTCTTTCCATTTCTTTCCTTTTCTTTTTCTCTTTTTTCTTTTTTTTCTCCTACATTTTTCTCTTTGTATTTTTCTCATTTTTGTTTCGCTTTTCTTATCTTATTCTCTCTTTCTCCTTTGCGCCTCTTTTCTTTCTGGTCTTTCCTCTTTCTCTTTTCTTTGTTCGTTTTCATTGATACATATAAATCCTTCATGAGTGCGCGCATGCGTGTTTGCAAACTCCGTTCCGTCGACATATGTACCTGCCGTTTCCACACATAACGGGTGAATGTAATACACATATATCCATGCCAAATTTTCTCTTTTTTTATTTCTATTTTCTCCTTATCCTCTCTCCGTTTTCAACTCCCTTTCCCCTTCTTCCATCTATCTTTTCCCTTCCTCCTCTTTCGCATCCCTCTTTCCTTCCTTTTTTTTTTATCTCACCTTTTCTCATTTCACAGTTTCATTTCCATTTCTCTTTTCCTCCTCTCCTTTTCTTACTTCTCCTTTCTTTCTCTTCCCCCTCCTTTCCACCTTTTCCATTCATTCTCCTTCTCAACCATTTTTCATTTCTTTTCACCATATCTATTTCCTTTTCCCATTTTCCATTTCGTCTCACTTCATTCACCAAAGTCTAATTCTCTCTCGCCTTGCTATGAGTCGTCTCTTCTCCTTATTCCCATTTTGATTTGTGCTTCTTTGTTTGGTCCCACTTTCTTTCCTTTATGCTCCTCCTCTTCTTTACTTCTTATTTATTTATTTATTTATTTTGCTTTGCTTAGGAAGAATGTAAAAGAAGTGGCAAATCAAAGAAAAAAGAAAAATATACATACGCTATATAAATATATGTATATATATATATATATATATATATATTACAAATACCCGCATGTATACATACATACACACACATATACATTCACACACACACACACACACACACACACACACACACACACACACACACACACACACACACACACACACACACACACACACACACACACACACACACACACACACACACACACACACACACACACACACACACACACACACACACACACACACACACACACACACACACACACACACACACACACACACACACACACACACACACACACACACACACACACACACACACACACACATATATATATATATATATATATATATATATATATATACAGTATATACACACACATATATATACATATATATAAATATATATACATATATATATATGTATATAAATATATATACATATATATATATATATATATATATATATATAAACAAATTTCAGCCAATCAACATGCACATGTCAGGTTTTGTTCACTTATTCCATTTTTTTGAAATATTTTAACACACATTTTTGACCTAATTTCGTATGGAACTCCTTTAGATTGCTTGCCATTCTATGGCTACACTGATAGGTTAGAATATTGGCAAAAAATGATCTGTTCCAGGAGATGTTTAGATCCCTCCGTGCATTTCGAATGTGCTGTGTCTTGCGACACTGCTTCTGAGCCAAAGCAGTGGATAGGATGCAGGGATGACCCGTCA
>NC_134783.1:13514663-13517163 GCF_046742065.1 Oratosquilla oratoria
TATATTTTCTTGTTCCATTTGCTATTTATTCTTTAGTTTTGTTTAACCGTTATTAGTACGATATTGAAAAACTCTCTTTAGACACACAAGCACATACATAAACGAACGCGCGCGTGAGCGCCCGCACACACACTCACACACACACACACACACACACACACACACACACACACACACACACACACACACACACACACACACACACACACACACACACACACACACACACACACACACACACACACACACACACACACACACACACACACACACACACACACACACACACACACACACACACACACACACACACACACACACACACACACACACACACACACACATAGTAGTAGTAGTAGTAGTAGTAGTAGTAGTAGTAGTAGTAGTAGTAGTAGTAGTAGTAGTAGTAGTAGTAGTAGTAGTAGTAGTAGTAGTAGTAGTAGTAGTAGTAGTAGTAGTAGTAGTAATAGTAGTAGTAGTAGTAGTAGTAGTAGTAGTAGTAGTAGTAGTAGTAGTAGTAGTAGTAGTAGTAGTAGTAGTAGTAGTAGTAGTAGTAGTAGTAGTAGTAGTAGTAGTAGTAGTAGTAGTAGTAGTAGTAGTAGTAGTAGTAGTAGTAGTAGTAGTAGTAGTAGTAGTAGTAGTAGTAGTAGTAGTAGTAGTAGTAGTAGTAGTAGTAGTAGCAGTAGTAGTAAAATAGTAGTAAAAGAAGAAGAAATCTTAACCTTGAAAGAGCAAGGAACCCCCCAAAAAAATATATATTATTACTTTTACCGACAAGATGTATCTTTCTATATATGATATCCTCCTCCTCCTCTTCTTCCTCCTCCTCCTGCCCCTCCTTCTCCCCCATCGCCTTTTACTTCTCCTCCTCCTCCTCTCCCTCCTCCTCTTGTTTCTCTTCTTTCCCCTTCTCATATTGTTTTGACATCTCGTGTATATATCATATCTCATTATATTTTATATATATATGTATTTCTTCCGTCGAGTTATCTTATTTGTTCTTATTATTTACAATCCTTCTTCTATTCCCTTAATTTTCTCCTCCTGCTTCTTTGTTTCTTTTCTTCTTCCTCCATTTCCTCCGCCTCCTTCTTTTTTCTCTCCCTCCTTTTTTCTCTTTCTCTTCCTCTTCTTCCTCCTCTTCTTCCTCCACTTCCTCCGCCTCCTTTTTTCTCTTCCTCCTTCTCTTCCTCTATTCCTCCTAATCCTTTTTGTTTCTCCTCCTCCACTTCCTTCTCCTCTTTTTTCTTTTCCTCCTCCTCCACTTCCTCCTTCTTCTTCTTTTTCTCTTCCTATTTGTCTTCCTCCATTTACTCCTCCTTTTTCCTCTTCCTCCTTTTCCTCCTCCTCCTTCATTTTCTCCATTTCCTCCACATTCTTTTTTTTCTCACTCATTGTCTTCCTCCGCTTCCTCCTCCTCCTCCTCCTCTGCCTCCTCTTTATTTTCTTCCTTCTCCTCTTCTTCTTCCACCTCTTCCTCCGCTTCCTCCTCCCCTTCTTTTTTCTCTTCCTCCTCTCATTCTTCCACTTCCTTCTCTTCCTTCTTCTCTCTCTTCCTACTCCACTTCTTCCTCCTTGTCTTCTTCCACTTTCTCCTCCTACTCCTTTTTTTCCTCCTTGTCCTCTTTTGCTTCGTCCTCCTTCCTCCTTCCTTTTCCACCTTTCTTCCATCTCTTTGTGCTTGACCTACATCTCCTTTTCTACCCTTAAATTTACTTAATTTCTTTATTCATTTACTACTCTTCTATTTTTCTTTTTCTTTCTCTTTTCTTTTCTTTAATTTTCTTTTCTGCTTCCTCCATTGCAATTGCCATCGTTACTGTCATTATTACCATAAATATACTCATTCACGTCGTTGCTGTTATCGTGGTGATCGTCGTCGTAATCGTCGTCATTGTCGTCGTCATCGTAGTGTAATTATTGTCGGTCACCGTAGCGGAGCTCAATAAATAATTACAAAAACCACCACTAGTGATTTATTTAATTTCATGTAATTCTGATTCCACTCATTCTAATAGTTTCCTTTTCTCTTTTTTGTTCTTCCCATTCTCTTCTGACCCATTTCTTCGTTCTCCTCATTTCCCTTTCCCCCCTTTGCTTATCTAATTTAACGTCAAGAAATAATCATCGTATATCAGCCTAGGTTGGTCCTTTTCTTGCATGTTTTCTATTCCTCTTTCTTTTCTCTTCACTTCCTCAATATCTTATCATTTCTTTTTCTTTCCCCTACTCTTTTTTTTCTACTTTTTTTTCGAATTATGGAAATATGATATTCACCTTATGTTTTCCCTTCTCTCCTTTCTGTCCTTTCCACAGTTGGCGTAGTCGGAAACGTGTTGATCTCGCATAGGTCTACGTTCGAATCCTATACTTCTTACAGTTTCTCAGTAACGTCTGTTACCTGCTTCAAGAGTGTAAACACTTAGGGCAAAGGTGACAGCTTCAACTACAGTTGAACATCTCTTGGTGATTACTCCTTACCTCCTTCTTCTTTCTTTCC
>NC_134783.1:13524663-13532163 GCF_046742065.1 Oratosquilla oratoria
TTTATTAGAGCAATTTGACTTAATCTCCTTTACTCCGGGATCCCAGCTCAGCTGAATGAAATCCTCTGGCTTTAAAAGTATCAAATACTATATTACGGTTAGGTAGATGAGAAACCGTTTTCCCTTCAAAATGTATTATCTATTTCATTTACTTAGTAATTTGTTTATTTCCATATATTTATATTTATTTTATATCTATATTTATATTTATATTCATATTTATATCTATATTTATATTTATATTCATATTTATATTTATATTTATATCTGTATTTATATTCATATTCATATTTATATTTATATTTATATTTATATTTATATTTATATTTATATTTATATTTATATTTATATTTATATTTATATTTATATTTATATTTATATTTATATTCATATTTATATTTATATTTATATTTATATTTATATTATATTTATATTTATATTTATATTTATATTTATATTTATATTTATATATTTTATATTTATATTTATATTTATATTTATATTTATATTTATATTTATATTTATATTCATATATTTATATTTATATTTATATTTATATTCATATTTATGTTTATATTTATATTTATATTTATATTTATATTTATATCTATATTTATATTTATATTTATATTTATATTATATTAATATTTGTATTATATCTATATTTATATTATATTTATATTTATATTTATATTTATATTTATATTTATATTTATATTTATATTTATATTTATATTTATATTTATATCTATATTTATATTTATATTTATATTTGTATTTGTATTTGTATTTGTATTTGTATTTGTATTTGTATTTATATTTATATTTATATTTATATTCTTATTTATATTCATATCTATATTTATATTCACATTCATATTCATATATATATCTATATTTATATTTATATTTATATTTATATTTATATTTATATTTATATTTATATTTATATCTATATTTATATTTATATTTATATTCATATTTATATTTATATTTATATTTATATTTATATTTATATTTATATTTATATTTACATTTATACTTATATTCAGATTCAGATTCAGATTCAGATTCAGATTCAGATTCAGATTCAGATTCATATTCAGATTCAGATTCAGATTCAGACTCAGATTCGGATTCAGATTCAAGTTCAGATTTAGGTTCAGGTTCAGATTCAGATTCAGATTCAGATTCAGATTCAGATTCAGATTCAGATTCAGATTTAGATTTAGATTTAGATTTAGATTCATACTTGATATTTTATTTATCTGTCTGTTTATTGATTTATTTATTCATTTACCTATTTATTTATTCATTTACCTATTTATTTATTCATTGTATATATTTAATTGTATATTTGTTCATTCATTTGTTTATTTATGTATTAATTTATTTATTCAATTATTTATCTATTTTTAACTTAGTTATCTATTAATGTATTTATTCATGCTTGTTTATTTTCTTATCTATTAACTTAGTCACTCATTTATCTAATTCTGTTGATAAGTTTTGATATGTGAATTTTATAATTAAACTTATTTTTTTAATTACATATATTTCATCTATTGAGCCATTTCGTTATCATTCTATTGCACTATTTATTTCATTCCTGCTTATTTGCTTACATATTTATTCATTCATGTACGTGTGTGTACGTACTCTATTTTCATATTGATTTGTTAAATGATAGATTGGTTATGTGACTGATTGATTGATTGGCTGATTAATTGATTGTGAGAATAGTTGATTCATAGATTATTTAGTTGATTGTTCGTAAAACCTTCAGTATGATGGACTCTGTCTTTAGGTGAATGAAATGATGTTGCATTAGCCTGCGTAAAATATACCAAAAGTCAGTATAAGGAAGGAATTCTACAGTGTGTGTTGTCATATTGCATCTTTTTTTTTAGATGTTATTGAGTTTTACTGTAACTGTTTTGATGTTGTAGGTGTATATTTTTTATCTTAGTAACTTACTATGTTCATATATTGATTGTTACAAAACTTAATAGATTCTGTAAAGTTGATTCCCCATTTGGTTGTATTCTACAAATCTGTTAAATAAATTAGTCTAAATCTAGGGTTATTTTAGTAATTTATCATGTGTTTTTGCTCAGATAATGTTATTTCATAATTGAATATGATTTTACAGCGTTGATAGTACGTTTACTTGTATTCTGTTAATATAATGAATAGATTAGTTTACGTCTGTCATAGAAAATTACTTATTATAATAAGAAATTTATAGTGCTTACGCCTCTATGTTTTTTTTTTCTTTTTAAGAAGTTCGCTACTGAGTGGCCATCACTGTAATCAACAGAATAGTCTAACGTCAGTGGTGATGAAAGAAAAGTGCAATTCGGCACGAACGGTGATGCTGTATGATGAAATAAAATCCCCTAGAAGCAGTGTGAACATAAAAAAAAAATCAGGTACAAAATAGAGTTCTAAGTAGCCTGGTCGTCAGCTAAATGAAATTAAGAAATATATATGGTCACATTTTTCTTTGTACGAGTATTCTCTCTCTCTCTTTTTTTTTTTTTGTAAAATGTATCTTTACTTCATTCCTTTTCCTAATGGAAATAGAGTGATAGCAGCCTAAGTCCTCGGATTTTGCTAACCACTCACCAGAGCCTCTGTGTGTGTATGTGGAGGGGCTCTGAAAGCAATATTGCTTGGTTTGTAGCCACTCAGGGCCGCCTGGTCCTTATTCGGGAACAGTTGGACTGGTGCTTAATGCAATCAACTGTGTGTGTGTGTGTGTGTGTGTGTGTGTGTGTGTGTGTGTGTGTGTGTGTGTGTGTGTGTGTGTGTGTGTGTGTGTGTGTGTGTGTGTGTGTGTCTGTCTGTGTGTGTGTGTGTGTGTGTGTCTGTGTGTGTGTGTGTGTGTGTGTGTGTGTGTGTGTGTGTGTGTGTGTGTGTGTGTGTGTGTGTGTGTGTGTGTGTGTGTGTGTGTGTGTGTGTGTGGTGTGTGTGTGTGTGTGTGTGTGTGTGTGTGTGTGTGTGTGTGTGTGTGTGTGTGTGTGTGTGTGTGTGTGTGTGTGTGTGTGTGTGTGTGTGTGTGTGTGTGTGTGTGTGTGTGTGTGTGTGTGTGTGTGTGTGTGTGTGTGTGTGTTTGCCTGTGTGTGTTTGCCTGTGTTTATGTGTGTGTTAAGTTAACAGCACTAATAGCTCTCATTCGGAGGTTAATAGCTGTCGATCACGAATCCAACATGTGTCCCAAGAGCATTGTAAATCTCTCTCTCTCTCTCTCTCTCTCTCTCTCTCTCTCTCTCTCTCTCTCTCTCTCTCTCTCCTCTCTCTCTCTCTCTCTCTCTCTCTCTCTCTCTCTCTCTCTCTCTCTCTCTCTCTCTCTCTCTCTCTCTCTCTCTCTTTCTCTCTCTCTCTCTCTCTCTCTCTCTCTCTCTCTCTCTCTCTCTCTCTTTCTCTCTCTCTCTCTCTCTCTCTCTCTCTCTCTCTCTCTCTCTCTCTCTCTCTCTCTCTCTCTCTCTCTCTCTCTCGTCCATTTACCAAACTGGGGAGGAGCCGAAGTGCTTCATAAGGGTTGATTCACACTATCGGTCCGGTCGCGCTCCGCTCTCGGTTCTGAGGTATTCACACGTACGGACCGTCGCTCCCGTCATTCTCCCTCCCTCGACACCAGTAGAAGTCTTACCATCAGTTACGAAGGATGTATGACTTTTCTGAAGCCGAGTTGGCAATAATCGCTATTGCACTTGATGAAGAACAAGGAAAACAAAATAGAAAAAGAAAGAGATTGTGGGTTCATCCTATGTTGCAAGATAGGAAGACTGAAGGAGAATTTCATACTCTGTGTCCTCGTCTTATTGATGATGAGAGTAAATTCCACAGCTATTTCAGAATGAACAAAGGAACATTTGAGAAAATACTATTCAAAATTGAGGATGACCTGAAATGTACCAGAAGATGCTGCACTTCCTGGCACTGATGTGCTAGCACCATACGTTATAGTGGGAGATGAGGCTTTCCCGCTGAAGAGAAATTTCATGAGGCCATACCCAGGTTCACAGACTGAACATAAGGTAGAGAAGAGGAATTTTAATTATAGATTATCTAGAGCCAGGAGGATAGTTGAGTGCATATTTGGTATTCTAGTGCAAACCTTCAGAAGATATTTAAGGAAACTTAAAGCTATGCCTTCTAACGCTAATGCAATCATTACAACAACATGCATACTTCACAATCTGATACACTCAAATGCTGTTGCATTACCAGATACTGTTGTCATGCCTCCATCAAACACAGTACGTCCAATGAGAGGAAGAGGGGGAAATGCTACAAAGGAGGCTTTTGGCGTGAAAGAAACACTGAAAAAGTATTTCAGCTCCCCAGCTGGTTCAATGCCTTGGCAAAATGATAAAATATAAGTAGACAAACAAACTTGTGTAGAAATATTTGTTGAGTGAGCTAAGGAGATGCATTTCCGCAGTGGATAATAGGCTGTTATTATACATATGGAATTTCTTTCTTCGGTTAATAATGTGTATTTTTTTTCTCTCAGTACCTTGGCAATATGATAAGTATGCAAACATTATTGTATAGGAAAATTGTTTAGTGAGGATAGGAAATGCATTTCCACAGTGGACATTAGGCTATTGTATGGAATTTCTTACCTTCAAAACCCAGCTGCCTGCTTATTTCAACACAGCTTCTTCTTTTCGCCACGTTATCACTGTAGTGCAGCGAAGTCAGGTCATACAGCTCTGGTTTACCCTATGACTAATTCTATTAGCATTTCATCTTAATCCACAAAATTAAAGTAAGTTTTGTAGGTTATATTTTATTCAGTTGGTGCTTATGTATATCCTCGCTGTACGCATTGTCATTGTATCAGTGATAAATATAAAGAAAACGTATTTTTATAATTTTTATAACTTTCTCATGATCCCATTGTGGTGCTTTCTTTGGATTATCCATGGTTTGGTAGGACAGAAGGTAATACTACTTCCTTATATGAAGGCTGAATCTCAACTGGAATGGAGCAGGAGGAGCAGTGACCGTGGCAACTGAGTTCACACTGGCGCTCACGGTCCACTCTCGCTCCAGTAAAAATATCTTTTGACGGAACCGTGACCGGAGCGAAACCGGAGAGAGAGCGGAGCGAGAGCGCCAGTGTGAATGCTTCCATTGAAATTAATGAGACAATATTGGACCGGACCGAGAGCAGAGCGGGAGCGGAGCGCGACCAGACCGATAGTGTGAATCAAGCCTAAAGGTTATGATAAATTCACTAGAAGAATTGTAGAAGCAGCACATATTTCAACAGTAAATTTTTCAAACCATCAGAGAGGATCAAATAATTTATCAATACAAACCAACATTTTAATTTCGGAAGACGCCAGAAAAATGAAAGCAACCTTCCCCAAACATCCGACGAGATAACTGAACTTAATAGTTCTATCACAATTTTCTTTACACTCTCTGAAGAAGTTCCTACGTGAACAAAACGTAAGAGTGATAAGGATTCCGTGCTTTACCGTGTTTATGTTCTCCATCATCCAAATCGTATATATATATATATATATATATATATATATATATATATATATATATATATATATATATATATATATATATACATACTTTTGCGTGTGCTCACGTGTAGGCAAAGAAAAAATAAATAGAAAGAAAAAAGTAAGTATGACAGAGAAAAACAACTAAACAGACTTACCATTCTTGTCATATTCTGCACGTACTATATAAGACCTAACTCAGTTAACATACATTCTCCCTTTCCACATTCTTCTGCAACTAAGACTGTCTTCCCCATCGCCCTCCATTTGTTTACTATTATTTTGGGGTATTCTTGCTTTTCGCCTCCCCTTTCTTAAGAATTTAGTCTAAACTCACGATTCTATGCATGAATTTAATCTATTTACGTTCCTGAATATTGCAGATTTGTATTTTGTAAAACCTACATTGTTTCCACCTGGTCTCATCTAAATTTAATGCTTCTAGACTACAAGCGCGCGAGCTTGTCTGATAACATTGCATACAAAAGCTAAACTACATAAATATTTCCATATATCCTTGCGAGCATAGGTTTTGGTTGTTCTTCACATTTCATTATAAATTAAGCATACTATAGTTTAATGTATATTTCGCTCCATGTAACGATGGGCAGAGGAGCCTTTGGTACGCTGTTGAAAGATATATACATTTCTAAAGTTAGAAATAAACTAACAAGTAATACAAGCGCGCACACATACACTCACCCCCATATTCGCGCGGTACACGAGCACACACACACACACACACACACACACACACACACACACACACACACACACACACACACACACACACACACACACACACACACACACACACACACACACACACACACACACACACACCACACACACACACACACACACACACACACACACACACACACACACACACACACACACACACACACACACACACACACACACACACACACACACACACACACACACACACACACACACACACACACACACACACACACACACACACACACACACACACACACACACACACACACACACACACACACACACACACACACACACATATATATATATATATGTGTGTGTGTATATATTTATATATAATATATATATATATATATATATATATATATTTATGTTTTTATATATGTATATATGTATGTATATATATATATATATATATATATATATATATATATATATATATATACATATAAATTATGAATGGGCAGGATATTTTCTCTTAAACATGTATTATTAAAATTGATTGCTATTTCAGTATGTTGTATTTTATTTAGATATTCTGATATTCTCCTTATTTAGCAAAATTACCTCAGTCTCTCTTTGAATGTGCGAGATAATTTCTCCGTACGTGGTGATCTGAGCTGGTATATCGCGATTTCGATTCACATTAACTCTTTTTCAGTGGCGTGGATGTGGATTTTGTTGTTTCAGTGTAAGAGATGTGAATGCTGGTCTTTTGGGGATCTGGCTGGTATTTAAGGCAAACGTACGTCGTCTGCCTCGTTCGTCCTTGTAATGTGTGGTAATGCTTGCAGGTCTGATGACTGTGTGTTGAGATTAGGTCCTAATTCTTTATAGCTTAGGGCTTCAAAAATGGGAAAACGGCGTGCGCCCGGGCATGATATGATGATCTCAGTGTTGTCTGTCAGCAGTTGTCTTGTTATGGTCTCCTTGTGTTCTCTGACGTAAGTGGGTTCTTGGGGCTCCAGACGAATAATGGTAAATGAGACGTCTGCTCAACTTCATAGTCGTCATGCCGACATAGGTGGATGTAAGGGTTTCACAATTCCCACGTTTACAAGTGAACCTATAAATGACATGTCATTGCTGGGTTAGCTCTTTCTTAATACTCGTAGCTGGACTATTTCGTAGTAACAGATAGCTGTTCTTCTGGATTTTATGATATATTACTACGCGGTTGGTAGAGTCCCTGACTACACGACTCGGTGGCGCGGTTGGT
>NC_134783.1:13542163-13544663 GCF_046742065.1 Oratosquilla oratoria
TTACCCTCCTTACTCTTGTTCCCTCTCCAATTATGTTACTTATGTTCATCATTTATCTCTTCCCTCCTCTTTTCCCGCTTCATCCTTACTCCTATTTTCATCTTTTTATTCTGCACATTTCTTGCAACCTTCTCGTTATTTTTCTTGGTTTTCCTCTTTTTTCGTTTTTTTTTTTTTATCGTCCACGTTTTACTTCTTCATTTCCTTTCCATGAAATTCTTTCGTTGTGTTTTTCTCAACACACCGAGTTGTCTTTGAGATAATATATTGCAGACCTTGAATTATTATTTTTCTGGCCACCTCATTTCTTCTTTTGTTTTTCGTTCGTTTTTCTTCTAATTCAACTCAGTTCTTTCATTTTTATTTTTCTACATATGTTTTTTGTTTTTACTTTTCATCTTCTTGTTCCCTCTTATTCCTATTCATTTCTATTCATTTCTCTCTTCCCTCCATTCCCCTCACCTTTTTATTCCTCATCTTCTCTTTTTCTTCTCAACCATTCTTCATTCCCTCTTATTATCTCATATTCATCTGAACACTTCTTTCTCCTTTTTTCTTAAAATTGTCACTTCCTAGCTTATTGCTTCATCTTCCATCTCTATTCATATTCATTCTCCTCTCTTTTGTTTCTTCTTCCATTTATTTTACCCATTTTCTTGCACATATTCCTGCGAATCTTCTCTCCCCGTTCCCTATCTTCCTTTTAATCTTCCTTCATCCTTCACCTCCCATCTTCATATCCCATTTCTTTTAGTCATATTCTTTGTAGGAAGTACTGACAACATATTTCATGCAGTTGATATCTTAGTGGGCAGCACGGTATGCCAGTAGATATCATGTCGGGATGGGGAGGTGACCCAATATCGGCTTAAAAAATCCCACTTTCCACTATGTGGGAATGAAATGGTGAGTTGTAGCAGATATATCAATTACTTATTAAGCAAAAAAGAAAAAAAAAAATCTGGTCATTTATAAATTCTATTATTC
The DNA here is from genome assembly GCF_046742065.1 of Oratosquilla oratoria. NCBI lineage: Eukaryota > Metazoa > Arthropoda > Malacostraca > Stomatopoda > Squillidae > Oratosquilla > Oratosquilla oratoria. Next base: position 13,543,151 of record NC_134783.1, read on the forward strand.
TACTATCCTGAAACAATATTTTACCCATTTCTATTATTTACTTCTATATAATTTCTCTTTGTTAATTTTCAGCATTTAGATAGAAATTATATATCCCAAACTTTCTATCTCCGGGTCTCCAAACCCCTATTTTCCTCTTAAGTCACTTTTCATTCTTTGTACCCCGCAGTACATTTCCCCTTCCTTTCTCTCCTCTCTTCTTTCTAGTTTGTCCTGACTCCTCTTGCTCCTCCTCCTCCTCCTTCTCCTACTCCTCCGCCTCTTCGTCTCTCCCCATGCAAACCTTCTTATATGTTGATTAATGATGACGACCTTTTTTTCCTTCCAATTCGCTTTCTCCTTTGAAAACCTCATCCTTTCTTTCCTCGTCATTCATCTCCACTTCCTTTTTCTTCTTCCCCTCCTCGACCTCCTTCTCCTCCTCCTTATCCTTCTCTTCCTCCTCCTTTGGGTCCAAACCTTATTTCTATTTTGCTTCTTCTTCTCTTAGTTCTTTTCTTTGCCTGTGTGTCTGTCTTTCTCCTTTATATCTTCCTCTATTCCTCCTCTTTTTTTTCTCCTCTTTCTCTCCGTCTCCCATTTTTTCTTCTACTTCCTCTCCAGTCTTACCTTTTCTTCTTTTTTTCCTTCTTTTCCTTTTTCTCCTTTTTTATTTTTCATCTTCTTCCACCTTCTCTTGTTTTGATTTCTGTTTTCTTTATATTTTGGTATAATTTTGATGATTGAATATTATTAACATACAAGAGATGTAGAAGAGACGTGAGAGAACTACATACCTTATTGTAAAACACTCCTCCCCTTGTTAATAGTTTAGCATTATTTTAACATTGCTATTTTTTATTTCACATTCCGTTCTTCTTCTTTTTCTTTTTCTAATAATATTTAAGTCTTTGTTTGGAAGTTTATTCACGTGACTTAAGTCTTAGCCTTCAACTTTAGGAAAAAATATAACTTTCAACTTTGCACAACAATGTGAAAATATATATATAGGTTTTAGCTTAAGAAAAAATGTGTAAAAATCCGAAACCACGAAATTTATCATCTCTAAGATGATTTAACAAGGTAACTTTGGCTGAGTAAAGTATCATGACGTTGGCCTGATTTATCAATAGAAACAAAAATTCTAACAATGACCTTAATATTCTTTCTCTCTTTCTATTAAGTCTATAGACTTTAAATACCATCGGAAAATGTCGGAAATTGTTGTATGGTAATCTACCCACACATGCAATTTCGACAAAGAGAAACATTACGTCTTCCATTTAATTGGTCCACGTTCAAATTCTACATGTACCCATTTACAACAATCGTTCTCCCATTTTTATCCTCTTCTTCCTTTCTCCCCCTTTCATGCTAACGTAATTGGAATTTTCCTTTCAGTCTGACCAAAGCAGAAGTTCTTTTTTCGTAGAAACGAAACGGTCTGAAATCGCCTCAATTATTTTTTGTCACCAAGAAGAAGCGGGCAGCTTGATTCTCTCTCTCTCGAATAGACGACGAAAACGTGGTCGTA
>NC_134783.1:13552163-13557163 GCF_046742065.1 Oratosquilla oratoria
ACGTGAAATTGTTGAGGATTATTCTCTCCAATACCTAGCTATCTCATTTTATAGTTTGCCACTGATTTGATAAAAAAAAGTTAAATTATATGTATATATATATATATATATATATATATATATGTGTGTGTGTGTGTGTGTGTGTGTGTGTGTGTGTGTGTGTGTGTGTGTGTGTGTGTGTGTGTGTGTGTGTGTGTGTGTGTGTTGTGTGTGTGTGTGTGTGTGTGTGTGTGTGTGTGTGTGTGTGTGTGTGTGTGTGTGTGTGTGTGTGTGTGTGTGTGTGTGTGTGTGTGTGTGTGTGTGTGTGTGTGTGTGTGTGTGTGTGTGTGTGTGTGTGTGTGTGTGTGTGTGTACAAGCATATGTATATATTCGGTTATATTTTATGAATATAATGTAAATGTTGTATAACAAGAGACTTCATACTTCGAATGTATCATTCCAATGAATACTTTTAGTATGAAGTTGAGTTGTTTATTTCATTTTTATTTTTATTACATTGGACTAAGCTTCTTTATTACATCACACATGAGAAATTGTTCTTCGGTACAACAAAAGATTTATGTAATTGTGATATGGTCGACCTCTATTTCTGACAAAGGATAAAGAACCTGTAAACTTTGATAGCATCCGTGACCTTTGTAAGGACAGAAGCGTCAGGAAGCAGTCACGAAGATGGTCCAGAACAGCGGGAGACTGACAGGGTCTTCCAGAATGACATGGTCTTCACCCTCGGGCACTATGTTCTCTCTCTCCCCCTCTGCATGTTCCTTTTTTCACATTTTCTTTCCTTTCCTTATTAACCCTCTGGTTCCCCAAGCCCTTTTGAGTCTTTTTCTTTATTCTTCTTCTTTTTTTCTCTCAACTTCCTTTAGTTTCTATTTCTATTGTTCTTCTTTCTTGTACTTCCTTATTATTCCTGTGCTCTATCCAAATTGGTCTCGAATTCCATCATCTTTTAACATTAGTTTATCCATATTTCTTCTTTTCTAATTTTTCTTCCTCATATATTTCTTTGACCAACTTTCCTCTCATTATATTCATTCTTCCTCTTCATCTCGTCTTTCACTTCCTTCTGTCTCTTTCTCTTCCACCTCCTCCTCCTCTTACTCCTCCATTTTCTCCTCCTCGTCTTTCTCTCCCTTCCTGATCTTCAGCCTCCTTCCCTCCCTCTTCTTTTTTCAATTCTTCTCATAAATCTAATCCTGCGTTTGCCGTCTTCACTTTTTTTTCGTAATTGTTTTTATTGTTCTCATTTTTCATCCACTTCACGTACCCTTTCTTATTCTTGTTATTCTTTCTCGGTTTTTTCTTATTATCCATCCTTTGCATATGTACATACATTTATGTGCATACATGTACAGTCACGAACAAAAATTTTGATCCATGGTACATTTCTCATGAAATCAACATGATTTTTTGTCAAGTACGTTACATATGTTCCTATTTAGTATTAAGCAATTTTCTTCAATAGATAAAAGGAAAAGTTGTTACACAAAAAAAAAAAACTTTATATCAAGAAAGAAATAAGAGTAGATCAAAACTTATGTTCGTGACTGTACATGTATGTACGTGTATTTATATATATTTGTATATGTGTATATGCATATACATACAGCGAAGCTACAAAAGAGAAGAGTACCTGCTATGAAAAAGGGTGATACCGTTGACATTAAACCTGGCACGAGAACCGTAGGGAAGACTGGCCGGTTTTATGGTCCGATTTGGTGTAAGATTAGGGTGGGCCGGAGGGTAGGTCCCCGTCAACACGGAAGCCCGTCAGAGGAAGGGTCCCCCTGGGGAGTAGAATATTGGGCTTCGAAAAGGTCGGAAAAAGTAAGACCCGGTAAAGGTCCTGTAAGCACGGAAGGCCCGCCAGTGGAAAGCCAATTTTAGGAAGGGCAGGGAGTGGAATGTTAGATTGAAATAAATAAATAAATAAATAAAAGGAAGGATTGGGAGCTGGTAGAGTTGGTTGCTTATTCAGTAAGGCCCCGACACATGAAATGTGGCTTAAACATATTTCCACGAAGTTGTTTTCAAAAGGAAGAAAAGGAAAATGTTATTTGTGGCTAAATGAATATCAAGCACATGGAATTATTAACGTTAGAATCTTACAACGAGGTCTGGTATATCTGGTATCTTGTATAAGATATTTTACAATCTGGTATATATTTGTTATATTATCTCCTATAACACAAGGTATAGGATATCAGTATAAACTCGTAAGATTGATAAGGTCAACATTGCATAACATCTTAGAGTATGAAACAACAAAAAGACTTTTGAGTACTGCATGGTCCACCTTATGATTTACTCAAATATGGAAGATCTGATAATCATAAAAAGACATTTTCGGTACTGTGGAAGGACCAAAATAAAGATTTTTCTTTCTCAAATGAGTATGTAGCATATGGAAGGTCCTTATTAAAAGCCTACAACGGAAAGCTTGGCTTATGGAAGGACTGAAATAATGAAAGATTGATAAACGATAATATAGCATATAGAAGGTCCTTTGTTTCCAAGGAAGAGCCAATAACATGAGTAGAATAAGGCAAGATTCATAATAGAAATAAAAATTTTAACATGTATGTAATAGGCGAAGTATCATGCACAATAAAGAAGATTTAGAGTGAGGGAGGTGTAAACCAAGGAAAGGTCTGTCGTGAGAAAAATCCACTCTCAGACTAACGGACAGCTAAGAAAACTTTCACTGAGGTCCGAACCAAAGAAGTGTACAGATAAGGAGTGCCCAAGTATAGAAGAAAAGAAGGCTTGGGGTAACGTCCTTCATACCACTGGTTATCGTTTGGGTAAAGTCTGCACCCTGGTAGACCCGGGCGTAAGGAAGGTTCGAGGGGGTAAGGTCCACACTGAAAAGGGCTAATGCTAAGGAAAGCGAACCAGCCCTTTTGATACAAGGACTTCATTTATACATATAATTCTGGTTCATCCTAGACGATTATAATCAGCTAAGAGGGCAGACTTAGGACATAACGGGTCTCAAGGATCCCTTATCTGAAGAAAGTCTTTTGACATAATCCATGAAAAAAAGAAAATTATAGTAAATAATTAGATTATAAAAAAAAAAGAACATAACCGAAGGGAAGCGACCACAGAAGTCCTTCAGCGGCTGTAAAGAGGTCCGACATCTAAGAATGTTTGTCTGAAAGGCAAGGATATAGAAGAGCTGTTAAATGCGGAAAATATATAAGTAGGAGGAACAAGTAGGGGAGAGAGAAGAAAAATAGAAGGGAGGGGAGTCTAGAGGAGATGGGAGGTAGTGAGAGAGGGAGAGAGGGAGAGAGGGACGTGCAAGAGAGAAAAGGTGTCGGCAATAAAAAATGGATGAATCGAAGGAAGTCGGGGACCAGAATTAAGGACAAGGAAGGACAGAGACTGAAGGAGGTGGAAGGACAAGAAAGAGGAAAAGGGATGAATAGTGGTAGAAACGTGACAAAGTGATGACGGGTAAGAAGAGAGAGAGGAGAAGAAAAGAGAAGAAAGAGAGCTAGGATGAAAAAGTAAAGAGGAGGGAAGGGGGAAAGGAAGGGAGCAGAAGTTAGAAGTGAAAGAATGCAGAGGTCAGAAAAGAGGAGAAACAAAGAGAAGAGAAGGAGATACAAAGATGTATGAGTAAAAATAAAAGGAGAAATAAGTTGAAAAAAGAGGGGATGGTAAAGAAAGATAAGGTATGGTAGTGAGGAGAGATATTAATAAGAAGAATAAGAAGAGAAATTACGAAGGTTGGAAGAAACCAACGATATGAGAAAGATGGATTAAAGGGAATTGGCACATTTAGAAAGAAATAAAAGTTTACACACAGGAAGGGTAAACATAAAGATAAAAATATAATGAAAAGACGAATATAGATAGATTGATGAAATGGTAAATAAAAATAGAGATAGATAACATAAAGATAAAAAGATAATGAAAAGACAAATATAAATAGATTGATGAAATGGTAGATAAAAATAGAGAAAGATAGATGGAAATTACTAGAATAGTGGCAAAATGGTAGGAATAAGGAAGAAGAGTTAATGAGGATTTAGGTATAAGAATAAATTATTAAAATGGAGATAGAGTAGGAGTTAGGAAGGAAAATCTTGTCAGAATAGGGAACTAAGAGAGGTTGACCCATAAAGGAAGAGATACGTGGAAGGAAGATGCAAGAAAAGCGATACAAAAAAAAAAAAAAGGCGATAAAATCTGTGAACCGATCAGAATAGAAAGGGAGAACTGCATAGACGATGCATAAAGATAAGACGAGAAGAAAAATGGAGATAAATGAAGCGCTGAAATAGATGAGGAGGAAAATGACGACGGAAAAGGAAAGTAGGAAAAGATGAACAAAAAAGGAGAGAAATAAGGGGTTACTGAATAACAAGGAGAGTTTGTGTATTAGCACACCAATATACATACATATGTATATATATATATATATATGTATATATACATATGTATATATATATATATATATATGTGTGTATATATATATATATATGTATATATATATATATATATATATATGTATATATATATATATATGGAGAGAGAGACGAGAGAGAGAGAGAGAGAGAGAGAGAGAGAGAGAGAGAGAGAGAGAGAGAGAGAGAGAGAGAGAGAGAGAGAGAGAGAGAGAGAGAGAGAGAGAGATAGAGACAAAGAAATTGCCCAAATAAAAGGGGGAGAGAAGAAAGTAGGAAAGAAAGAAATAACGAGAATGAGCAAATAAAATAAAAATAAAATAAAACAAAAAAGAAGAAGAAAAAAATGGAGTTCCTGGGAAGGAAAACGAGAAATAAAGAGAATGGAAATGAAAGAAGAAAGCAATATGCCTTAGATAATTGATTAGAATATGTTTTAGATGTTTTCAAGAAAGTATGTAGTTTCTTTTCTGAGCTGAGAAGCACCATCTTTATTCAGCAACACGTTAAACGTTAGTAATATATCACCGAAATATTAAACGTTTATCCTATGTGTTCTAGGTGATTTGATTCAC
>NC_134783.1:13569663-13572163 GCF_046742065.1 Oratosquilla oratoria
CACTATAAGAAATCATTAACAAATTAAATTAGATATATAAATAGAACAAACTGAAATAAAGAAAACATTAACGCATGAAATGGGAATGTAAAAAAAAATGACACAGGATAAAGTTATAGTCACTCAGAATATCGATTCCAAGGGTCGTGGAAAGAATTGAAAAGGATAGAAGGAGCAAGGGCTGCAGGGAAATGGAAAGGAATCAGAGACAAAAAAAAAAAAAAAAAAAAAAAAAATTAAAATGGCTTAACACCGTGAAACTGTATGGAAGGGAAGATACGGGTGCAAAAAGAAGAAAAAAAACGATGTTGGTAAAAAAAAAAAAAGAATTATAATAAAGAATGCTTCATAAATATACATGAAGAAAAATACAAGAGACACGATAAGGTAATGAGGAAGATACTGAGGAAGAGTAAAGTGAATGTAAGTATATATCATAAGGAATGTTTCAGATACATATGTAAAGAAAAGAATAATTTATAAAAAAAATTTTTATCTATTCGTTTGTTTATTATTTATCATGATCTATTATCTAATTAGTTTATTAACTTATCTATTAATTTTTAATATATATATATATACATATAAATATATATAATGTATATATATATATATAATGTATATATATATATATATATATATATATATATATAATGTATATGTATATATATATAATGTATATATATAATGTATATATATATAATGTGTATATATATATATATATATATATATATATGTGTGTGTGTGTGTGTGTGTGTGTGTGTGTGTGTGTGTGTGTGTGTGTGTGTGTGTGTGTGTGTGTGTGTGTGTGTGTGTGTGTGTGTGTGTGTGTGTGTGTGTGTGTGTGTGTGTATATATATATATTTTTTTTTCTATCCAATCTAGTTAAGGACCAAAAGGTCTCCTGTCAGCATGCTCTTCCTTTGTAATCCTTTGTATACCTTATGCAAAAGAAAGTGACAACGGCGTGAAGAGGGTATTGAAGAAAGATAAGGTGAATATATGTATATGTCCAATAGTGTCAGTTGTTCCATGCTCAATAGTGACAGCTGTCACCTCTCACTCCATCACTCTTTTGCCTTTCATTTCGCCCCCAAAGTCAAATAGAATACTCTGAGAGTCACAATTTCCATATTTCCGATATCACGGCGCTATTCTGATTCACAAGCCCAAATTTTGGCATAAATATTAGCAATTTATTCTAATAAGAACAAAACTGTGTAACTCTTAAACAAAGTTCTTTAAATACTTATATGTTGGTATATATTATTTTTGCACCTAAATATACACACACTACCCAAGATAGTGAAAAATTATTCAAATTAGATTACACTCTTTATTTATTTATCTACCCGGAAAACATAAGGTATTATTTTCATATATAAACCAATAAATACTTGATAAACGCGCATTATTCCGTTATTCCAAGAGCATTAGATCAATATAGGTTCATTATCTTTCCAAACTACACGTACTATGAGTCCGAAATACACATAGTTGCTGTCCTATTATATTAGTTTTATTAGTGCAATATAATCATAGCATCAATCCAATAGGCACCATTAGTCCAATAGGCACCATACCTCTGGTATACAAACACTGTAAATCAAATATACATTATACAACCAATACAATCAAAATACAATATCCTTTTTTTGCCATTTACTCTCTTCTCTATTTTTTCTTCTTCTTTTTCTTGCTCCCCCTTTGTCCCTTTTCTGTTGCCAGTCCATCTTCATTATTGTTTTCTTATCACATACACTTCGCTCGCTATTCTCCTTTTATTTCATTATGTGACACATTTCACGCATTCTTCATCTCCCTCGACCTATTTTCTATTATTAGCATTCTTTCACGGATTTCTCCTCTACTGGTCTCTACTCACTCTATCTCCCTCCTCTCGTTCCTAATCCCCTCTTTCCAGGCTATCACCTCTTCCGGGTGTTACAATCTTTTTCTTCTTATCTCTGTTTTAGTTTGCTATTTCCTGTTCTCAGCATTTTTAATCTTATTTCTCCTATTTTGATCTCAGTCAATTCTGCATACCCTTTCCCCATTTTCTAGTGCAAGTTCTTTATATATTTTGGTTTCATGCTATATTCTTTTTTCTTCTTAACTTTGTTCTTTTCTGCAAGTCTATTTCCTATCACAAGCATTCTTTCACAAACTTCCCTTTGATTGCTCTCTGCCAACTCTCTTTCTCCTAATGCTCTTTTCCTAGACTGACACATTTTCTTTATCTTTCTTGGTATTACACTCTTATCTTTTTGTTCTTGCTCTGACTTCTTATTCTTATCTATCCCTCCTCTCCTCTTATAACTTTCTTTACTCTCTCCTAACCTCCTCTTTCTAGATTATCACTTCTTATCATTATTAGTATAACACTCCTTTTCTTCCTTGTTTTCTCCTTTTCTGAGATTTATTTAATTTCTTCTTCTTCTTCTTCTTCTTCTTCTTCTTCTTCTTCTTCTTCTTCTTCTTCTTCTTCTTCTTCTTCTTC
>NC_134783.1:13577163-13582163 GCF_046742065.1 Oratosquilla oratoria
ATCATCACTCAAAACCCTGTTTCAGTAACTCTTACACAAGCGCCCGTTGCCGCAGCGCAGAGATCAGACCCTCTTCGGAAATGTGTCATATACTTCCTCGAATATGCAGACACAGCTCACACAGAAAACTTTCCTCCCGATATCGACAACTGTACGTTAATTGATGACATTCTGTATCACAAAACAACATTAACGAACAAACATGAACCCAACAGATCAGCGTTTCAACTTCTAATCCCTACGGATCTCATACCAGAAGTTTCAAAATTACACACGATTCCCCCATTGCTGCACACCCTGGTAAGAAGAAATTCATTACACAAGCCAAATTGCACTATTTCTGGTTAAGCATGACATTCTACATTGACGCTTGCCATCCTTGCGCTATTCACAAAGGTCATATCAGCGGTCATGTTCCAGTTCAGCTTACTTTACCCCTTCTAAATCATTCGACATAGTCGCTTTTGATCTCCTTAAGTTGCCACATACGCCGGAAATCAATATATCTTTGTCTGTGTCAATCATTTTCCACAATTCTGTCTTTTTCCCTCCTACCAGACAAGACAGCACAACACGTAGCAAAGACCATTATTGACAAAGTCATATGACCCTTTACTACACCCAAAACTGTGATACCTGACAACGGGACTGAATTCTTCAAAGATATTCTTTGGCACTTTTGTAATTATTTTCAAATTAAGAAATACAACACTATTTATCACCCTAGATCAAATGGCTTAGTTGCTTCAGATCACCCTTCTTGGGATAAACATGTCCTCATGATTTAAACTTGTATAAATGGATCCATTAACAGGTCAAAATCGAAATCTCCTTATTTTGTCCTCTTTGGCTCGGAAAAAAGTCTCCTATATGATCTTGTTTCAGAATTACCTCATATTTACAACATAAATGATTATTTTAAGGTCAGAGTACATGATGCTCTTCATCTAAGGACGAAATGGTCCCTTTGCATGACAAATCAGCCAGATTTTGTATCTTTGAAATTGAAGATATTGTTTACATCTTTAACCACACTCCTACCTCGAAGCTCTCCCCTAACTTCTCTGGATCCTATCGCATTATTGAACATTAGTCAAAGAACAAAGTCAAAGCACTCACTTTGCACAATCATACGGAGACCGTCTTGTACAAAGATAATATAAAAAAGTTCCACGTGGCTTCAACATAGAGACTGTCCCTTCCCAATTCATATTATTCCTGAAATAGAGTAACATCACCAATCCTCTTCGCCAAACCCTCCAGTTCCCCTTCCCCGCTATAATCTTCGAAATCAAGCGACATCATTATGAATGTATATTCTTGCCTAGGTGAAGTAATATCTATTTCTGCATGCTCATACTGAAGAGAGCTTCAAAGATAGGCAGTCATCTACGGTTCTGATTTGTTGGCAAGACTACTGTGTTTTATAGTAATTTTTCTCTTTTCAGTGTTCTTTTGTGGCTTGTATAATGGTGGTTTTTGTCCCGAAAATAACCGACATGAGAATTTTATTGAAGTTTGGTCAATAAATGTTGAGAGTTGGGTTCCAGTCCCTGATTTTACAAGTATACCTATAAATTACTTGAATTCTTTGGGGTCCGCTATTGATCTGTCTTTTATTATTCTGAAACAGGAGGTGATATTTTTTTTCTATTCTGGTTGTAAATAATTTTTACTTTAGTGATTTTATCCGTAGATTTAATATTTATATTTCTGGTCTGTTGCAGTAGTTTTTTTATGGTTTGTTGCATAATGAAAACACTGAAGTAATGTTAATTATTTGATACCAGAAAATTGCGAATACCTGACACATGATATACAAGAAAAATACAAATATTGCCTTTATTGTTATTTTGTTATTAATTATACTAGAAAAATACAAATATATGTTCTATTGTTATTTTGTTATCAATACACTTCTGCATGTGTTCAATGTCAGAGATCTTTCACTTAATGAAGTATTGTGGATACACCAACCGAATACATGATATGTTAGAAACATGGAAATATATATATATATCCACAACAAAGATATGTCGTAGCACATATGTAAAATAATACTGATGACCCACTTTCGGAGAAGAATAAGCGAAGATGTAGAGATCTGTATATTTCGATCACTTACTGTGATCCTCTTCGGCAGATATGAGTTACAAAGTACAGAACAATGTGTATTTATAGTAAAGGAGTGAGGTAGCATGAGGGGACGAGGCTCAGGTCAACACGCCCGGCACGCATGCTCGCATCTTGGTGGCTCAGGTCACATGACCGGCGTTGTATGGGCCATGGTGGTTTTTGTCCACCGCTAATGTTGATGGTAACATTTTATTTATGGCAAAAGAAGAAATACAGTCTGGTGACCATTGACCATGGGAAATGTTGTAATTTGGGAAATCTTCCTTAATAAATAATTTCCCAAATTATAACATTTCCCATGGTCAATGGTCACCAGACTGTATTTCTTCTTTTGCCATAAATAAAATGTTACCATCAACATTAGCGGTGGACAAAAATCACCAAGGCCCATACAACGCCGGTCATGTGACCTGAGCCACCAAGATGCGAGCATGCGTGCCGGGCGTGTTGACCTGAGCCTCGTCCCCTCATGCTACCTCACTGCTTTACTATAAATACACATTGTTCTGTACTTTGTAACTTATATCTGCCGAAGAGGATCACAGTAAGTGATCGAAATATACAGATCTCTACATCTTCGCTTATTCTTCTCCGAAAGTGGGTCATCAGTATTATATATATATATATATATATATATATATATATATATATATATATATATGTATATATATATATATATATGTATATATATATATATATATATATATATATATATATATATATATATATATATATGTTGTAATTTTGATGTTGATATACTTTTGTATGTAGAGATACACTAACAGAACAACGCAAAACATTTACATATTTCTAGTATACCGTGGTTCAAGTATACATTGATACATTTCAGATACTGTTCTTGTCATGAGTCACCTAGTCTCATCTTCATACTCTTTCATGTCCCACTTCTCCTCCTCCTCCTCCTCCTCCTCCTTCTCCTCTTCCTCCTCCTCCACCTACCCCTCCCCCTCTTTCTCCTCCTCCTCCTCGAGCAAACATTCTTACCACACTGATGCATATCGCGACTACCAAAGCTCTCGTTCGCACCCGACATGGCTCCCTTGATGCTCTTCCCAACCGCTAGAATCTTTCTCATCCCTCGCGTCCTTCGCCATGAGGGCTACAACTACCAAAGTTTTCAATCCTCCTTCTCCTACTCCTCCTTCTTCTCCTCCTTCTTGTCCTCCTCCTCCTCCTCATCCCATTCCTCTTCTTTCTCCTTGTTCTTGTCCTCGTACTTGTATTTGCCCTCGTCCTCTTCCTTATCGTTATTGTCCTCATTCTCTTCCTCTTTCTATTTTTTCTCTCTTTCTCCTCTTCCCCTCTTTCAATTTTTCTTTCTTATTCTCCTCTTCTTTTCTTACGTGGTTTTAATAATTACAGTGTTTGTTTTCTCATGACAGATATACATTAAATAAAATAATTATAATTGCCCCACTGTAATAAAGTTTTGTGGAAATGCGCAGTGTAACTTATAAAAAGAAGTAGTAAACGAAGGATTCTGTAATACAGTGGAGTTTGAGTAATCTTCCTCAGATTCATTTTAACAGAGGGTAATGGCTTGTATGCTAACTCTTCCTGTACAGCACCTGCTATAATGATCATTACAAAAGTTATCAAGCGCCAACTGAACTATACTTTTGAGGTTTTGTATACATAATCATTAGAATTAATTAGATTATTACAGAAACTCTTTGTCTTGATAATCGGATTTTTATGTAGAACCACATGCAGTCTCAATTTAAGGGTTAGAAACCCTATTGTTTTCATTGATCAAGTATAACTTTATTTATATTGTTTGATTGTAACTACAATATACTTTTGCCTAGAGAGAGTGGCATATAATTATCTGTAGTATCATCTATAAATATCAAGTAAAAGCTACCGATTACAACCCTATTGAATCTAACCATCGATTCCTTCCCACTCATATTATCTGTAGTATCATCTATAAATATCTTGTAGAGGCTATCGATTACAACCCTATTGAATCTACCAAGCGATTCCTTCCCACTCATATTGTCTTCTGCATACACGATATGCAACGTTGCAAAAAACAAATTTTTCCTTCTTCGCTCCCTCCTGTTTTCTCTTGTAGTGTTTCCGACTACTGGATCACTCTTTCCAACAAATATACACTGTCTCTTAGTTCTCTTTCCATGTGTGTAACCAGCTGCGATGCTGATAATTTTGTGTAGTGTATGGCTCCAAAACTCAGTTAAATTAATCTTTTCGTCTTTTCCTTATGTTGAGTAGCCAGAAATTTATTTTTGTGTTTTTTGTCTGTTCTCAGATGGAGTAAATTGGTAACTGATATGAGATATTATTTTTCTTTAATATTTGCTTTTTATATTTTCCTTACGTTGAGTAGCCAGAAATTTTCTTTTTGTGTTTTTGTCTGTTCTCAGATGGAGTAAATTGATAACTGATATGAGATAGTATATTTCTTTAATATTTGCTTTTTATATTTTACATCTGTTTAATTGGACTTAATGTATATTTTTGCTTATCAAATATAATTTTTCCTTAACTTTTCAAAACATACAAACCCCTTTGATTTACAACCTAACTTCAATATGTGTGCTATGGATTGTTTATGAATTATTTTCAACTCCTGTCTTCCGTTTGTCTTCGCTCTAACTCCTAACCTTTCTTTTGTGTTTCATTTTGTAAGTTTTATTTGTCTGTATCATATTTGGCAAACTGAATACAAAATTATTTATCCCTCCTCATTGTTTATAACACATCTATTATGATACACACTTAGTCATAGAATGAAACAAAATGCCTGCCTAGATTGTTGGAAGTGTTGAATGAAGTTTGAAAATTCAAGATGGAATGAAATATAGATGAAAGAAATTATC
>NC_134783.1:13589663-13594663 GCF_046742065.1 Oratosquilla oratoria
TCCCCTTTCCAAATCTCTTCCTTCATTCACCACGAGTCTTCCCGATTCTACTTAATATCAACATTGAAATTAACATTAATGATTTAATCTTCTTTGGACTTCAGAAGACTTAAGACTCTAAGAACCCTTTCTTCAGTTCTTTGAGAATGTGTCTTGGAATGACGAGATCTTACCAGTTCCTTGTATTACCCAACGATCAACTACAGTCTTTCTTGTTTTCTCCCTCATTTCAATTAGTTTCTCTCTCTTCACATTTTTCTTATATCTTTTTATACCTCTTTCTTCCACCTTCAGAGGCTGAAAGCCTCCAGAAACCTTACTTCTCTTTCTCGGTAAATTCCGAGTTTCATCTTTTCCAACGTCTTTTCCTATTCCTATGTTTTCGCCTCCTCTTTTAAAAGCCGATAGTTTGCCAAAACCTATCTTCCGTTCTCCTGTTTTCGGCAATTTTGGGTTTCCTCTTCAGTTCTGATCACCATTTCTTGTCTTTTACTCCTTCAGGAATTGTTCTAATACAGAAGTCTTCAGTTTCTTCTTCTGATTGTTCAGTCTTTAATTCACTATTTCTTTTCTAATTTAATTTATTTTTGCTCTTCCATTCTCCTGTTCTGGACAATTTTTGGTTTCTTCTTCAGTTCTGATCCCCACCTCTTGTCTTTCACTCCTTCAGGAATCGTTGTAATACAGAAGTCTTCAGTTCTTTCTTACTGTTTACTCAGTTCCTAATTTACTATTTTTACTTTAATTGAATTTGTTTGTAAATTTTTTTAGGGTGGTGGGAGTTTGAAAGAGTTTTCAGTTCCTTCTTCTGATTATTCAGTTTCCAATTCACTATTTCTTTTTTAATGCAATTAATTTTTGCTCTTCCATTCTCCTGTTCTGGACAATTTTTGGTTTCCACTTCAGCTCTGATCCCTACCTCTTGTCTTTCTCTTTTTCAGGAATCGTTCTAATACAGAAATAATCAGTTCTTTCTTCTGATTATTCAGTTCCCAATTAACTATTTCTTTTTTAAGTCGATTGATTTTTTTTTTTGGGGGGGAGTGAGAGTTGATAGAATTTTTTCATTTTAGGAGCAGCTATGGGACTACATAACTAATACATAGACATAAAGAGATGAAATGATATTATCAATAGCAATCAAAATTAAAGTAGGGTATAGCTGGATATAACTAAATTTGTCTAATGAACACGACTCATCAATGGACTAGGAACTTTTCTTCAGCCTTCAGGATTTCAGAACTTCAGAAAGTGTTTCGTCGTTCTCTTAGTTCTCTTGCTCATGCTGGGGCCCAGATCTTCTCTTGACTTTTTTTTTTCTTTTTTTCTTTTTCGTGACCTTCATCAACTGAGAGATTTCCTCGGAGCATTTTTATTTTTTTATTTTTATTCTTCTTGTCCCTCTGGTTATTCAGTTTTTTCTCTCTCTTCAGTTCTTTCTTGTCCATATCTTGATATATTTCTCTCTCTCTCTCTCTCTCTCTCTCTCTCTCTCTCTCTCTCTCTCTCTCTCTCTCTCTCTCTCTCTCTCTCTCTCTCTCTCTCTCTATCTCACTTTCTCACTGTCTCCGCCTCTCTCTTTTCCTCTCTCTCTCACCTCTGTTTAACAATTACTTTTTTCTTATATTAATTTTTCTTTTACTTTTCTGAATATTTTATCTTCTACCTTTACTTATTCAGTCTTTTTCTCAACCTCGCCTAGTAATCTACCCAAATTTCTTCTTTCTCCTTCTTCCCTTGATTATTCAGTCTTCTCTTCTCCAGCTCTTCCCATTTTTTCTATCGGATTTGCTAACGTTCTCCAGCAATTTTCCGTCACTCTTTTTCTTTGTATCAACATTTCGTTTGGATGATTTTATACTCTGCGTCCCTTCCCGCTATCGCTAAATCTTTCTCCACTCGTTTTCTGGCTCACCTCTTCTTCTTTGTTGTTCCTTTAATTTGCCACCGTTCCTTATCGGCTTTCCCGCCTCCCAATCTGTTTTTCTTGTATTTCTTCTGCTTCTCCTTCATGTTTGTGTAAGCAACTCTCGTGCAAGGGAAATAGATACAAGTGGATGTAAGCGAGGTAGAAAAAGTGGAGAAAAACATTGGCAATCAGTTTTCTTGGTTCTGTTCTGCTTCTAGTGCAGGCTTGTGTGAGCAACTCTTGTTCAAGAAAAATAGATGGAAATTATTATGAGAGAAATAGAAGTATATATATATATATATATATATATATATATATAAATATATATATATATATATATATACATATATATATATGTATATATACATATGTATGTATATATATATACATACATATGTATATATACATATATATGTATGTATATATATATACATATATATGTATATAAATGTATATATTGTTGTGAAGGTTGGACAGATGAGTGAAAAGGTGGTAGAGAAATACGGGTTAGAGCGAGAACACTGTATTACTGACGTTTCGACTACAAGTCTTCTTCAGAGTGACAGACAGCGTGTGTGTACATCATATATACTCTCTTTATGGCTCATCCGGCTGGAGTGTTCTCTCTCTAACCCCTTTTTCTCTCACCCATTTTCACACATATATATATATATATATATATATATATATATATATATATATATATATGTATATGTGTGTGTGTGTGTATATATATACATATATATACATAATATATGTGATATATATATATATATATATATATACACATATACATATACATATATACTCCTCCAGTCAATAAGTAATAAGAAAATGTCAGGAGAGACATTAAATATAATTTGATCAAAATACTACTTCGTGGTGAAGTACACACACACACACACACACACACACACACATATATATATATATATATATATATATATATATATATTTATATATATATATCCTATAAAATGACTAACTGGCAACTTTCTAAATATGTAGGTCTGAGTGCAGCGGTAAACGTGGTGGAACTAGTCTGATTCGGTTTGTCGATCTGTGAGCACTTGTCAAAATGCAGGGAAACATGGAGCAACGTTACACCCTTAAATTTTGTGTTAAACTTGAGAAAACCAAACAAGAACCCTATGGAATATTAAAGAAGGCCTATGGAGATTGACAGATGAGCCAAGCAAGTTTCTATGGGCGGTTTAACAGATTTTCTGAAGGAAATGAAGAAGTTGAGGATGAACCCAGATCTGGAGCACCGGAAAGTGCACGCAAGGAGAAAAACATTGAGGAAGTGCAAAGGTAAGTGATGCAAGACCGTCGAATATCTAATATGATGATATCTGAAGCTGCTGGTATTAGTATTGGAACAGTAGAGACAGTTCTGACAGAAAATCTGAAGCTCCACAGAGTGTATGCCAGGTTTGTGCCAAATATCCTCTCCGACGACCAGAGGCAGTTTCGTGTGGAATGTTGCATTAACATTCTCGAAATGATAGAGGCTGATTAAGGTTTCCCGAATAAGGTAGTGACTTGCGACGAGGGTTGGGTGTTCACCTAAGACCATGAGAGCAAACTTCAGAGTGCTCAGTGGAAACACGCGTCCTCCCCCAGACCCAAAAAGGCAAAGATGAGTAGGTGGCTTGAGAAGGCCATGGTCATTTCTTTCCTTGACTTCCAGGGGCTCATTCACGTTGAATGGGTTCCTCAGGGTCAAACCGTCAATAAGAAATATTACCTTACTGTTCTGAAAAGGTTCAGTGAGAAGATGAGGAAGAAGAGGCCTTAGCAGTGGGGGAGTGGTCAGTGGTGGTTCCACCAGGACAATGCCCCATGCCACAAGTCAACGCTGGTGACCACTAGGATGGCCGATAGAGGAATAAAAGTGGTACAACACCCACCCTACAACCCTGACCTAGCCTTTTGCGACTTCTTCCTGTTCCCACACATGAAAGACAGTCTCAGGGGAACCAGATTCCAGTCAACAGAGGAGCTGAAAGAAGCATCGGAAAGTTACTTGAAGGGACTACTGAAAAAGAACTTTGAGACAAAGTTTTGTAAGCTTATGAAAATAAATAGTGTCTCTCCTGATATTTTCTCATTACTTATTGAATGGAGGCGTATATAACAAAAGTGGATAGTGAAAAAGATCTCGGCGTAATTATCAGTAACGACCTCAAATCATCCAAGCAGTGTATTTCAGCCTCTGAGAAAGCAAATAAGATTCTAGGACTCATTGCGCGATCTTTTGATTTCAAAAGTCCATCACTCATTAACAAGCTATATAAATCGTTAGTTCGTCCACATTTGGAAGACGCTGTTTCCATATGGTCACCGAATCTCATTAAAGATATTGACAGACTGGAAAAAGTACAACGGCGAGCCACAAAACTGATTCCAAATATCAAAAATAAATCATACGAAAATCGACTAGAACATATGAATCTGTTTTCCCTAAAAAAGCGTAGACTCAGAGGTGACTTGATACAGGTCTTTAAGATTTTAAAGGGAATTGACAACATCAAAAGTGACAAAATTTTCACATTGAATGAGAATCAGACAAGAAACATTGGTCTCAAACTGTCCGGAAATAGATTCAATTTAGGAGTAGGTAGAAACAATTTTGCCAACCGTGTAGTTAATGAATGGAATAAACTTCCTGCACAGTTAGTACAATGTAGTTCAATTCGAAGCTTCAAGAATCATTTACATAAACACCTAAGAAAGATGCTGTAATGATTATAATTTATTTTATATTATTTGTTTTTGTTTTATCATTTGTCTGTCTGATTTTCATTTATTATTAGTTATATGTCAATTTATTATTATTTACTATTTACCTGTTTTTTTATTATTTAACTATATCTATGCATTTATTTATGTATCTTATTTATTATTTACATTGTTACAGTTTTTATTTATCATTTTATTATTATTATGATTTTTTCGCATCCGACCTAGATATGGACCAAAAGGTCTCCTGTCGTCATGCTCCGCCTTTGTATTCCTTTGTAATATATATATATATATTTATATATATTTATATATACATATATATATATAGATATATATATATACA
>NC_134783.1:13614663-13617163 GCF_046742065.1 Oratosquilla oratoria
CAGTTCTATGGTTGGTGTCCCTTACCTGTTCTAACTCTGTATTTATGCTGCCAGTATAACAAGAACTACAGTGTTTGGATGGAATGTTGTAGACACATCCTGCATTACTACAAGGGGAACTTTTAATGAAAAGTTCTTTGATAGTGTTGTTCTTAAAAATAATATCGCAGTTGAACTCCTTAAGTATAAGTACAGTGTTAGAAGGGGCCAAATGTCTAGTGGGGTTTTTGTCCACGTAAAGGACACCAACTATAGTAATGACTGGGATATATAGTAATATATATATATATATATATACATATATATATATATATATATATATTTATATATATTTACACATACACACACACACACACACACACACACACAGACACACACACATTCACACATGAATATGTATATATATATATATATATATATATATAGATATATATATATATATATATATACATATATGCTAATAAGAACACAGGTACGTGTGTTCACTTATGCAAAGAAGACCACTTGGAAAAAGAAACAAACGAAACAGAGCGCTTTCATATATTACATCTTCAGTACAAAAAGTACATAGTTAATAGAAATACATAGATTATATATACATGAAAAGGAACAAGGACAGTTTACATAAGGGTAGAGGACATTTACTCCCTGGTCGCAAGGGTCAATGCGTCCGCTAATGAGGTTGGGGCAACATTAGGTCACAGTCGCAGGGTTAAATTTTACCTGTTATTATTTTGCTTATTTCTTGAAATATAAAATTGTCAAGTTTATATAAGCCCTCGTGTAGGTCGGTATTTTGATCACTGGTGGTATGGATCAAACTACACTCTAATAATTTTCTTACTATTATGTTGCTAGCATAATAGATTGCATGGGGATTACCCCATTTATCCAGCATATATATCTATCTATCTATCTATCTATCTATATATATATATATATATATATATATATATATATATATATACCTATCTATATATCTATCTATATATCTATATATATATATATATATATATATATATATATATATGCAAGCAATCACATCACCGTGATATACACTTCCAACACAACCACAGGAGAAGGGAAACATGTAGACAGTAAGTACTTTCGTATATTACATCTTCAGACTGAAGATGTAATATACGAAAGTAATTACGGTCTACAAATTTCCCATCTCCTGTGGTTATTTTGCATATATATATATATATATATATATATATATATACATATAATATATATATATACATATATATATATATATACATAGATATATATATTATATATATATATATATATATATATATATATATATATATATATATATATATATATTTCACCACCCCTTGTCACCACTGTCACCACCACTGTCGGTCCTCGACCACTACACGTATATTTGACTTGTAATACCACTCGTCTCAAGGCCCCTTGCCTTCGTTACGTGAGTTTCACTAAATATTCAAGTTCATATTAAGCAGTAGGCCCAATGCCTTGTATTTTCTGTAGTCTCACTATTTTCTAGGCCCCGTGCCTAGTTCTCTCGTCCTTTGGGTCAATAAAAGGGTGGTGAATTTTCTTTCTTCTTTCACTGTAATTTCACCGTCTTGTTACATTCAGGATCTCTTTCTCTCGTCTCTACATCGTCTCTCTAGATCGTCTCTCTAGATCGTCTCTCGATCGTCTGACGAGATCCCGTATCCTACGCTAAGCTACCTTCGTCTGACGTCACTAATTTTTCTAATCCAATCTCCTATGTCTTTTCAAATAAATGTCACTCCTTATGGGCGTGACTTTGAATTCATGCACCAATAGTTTTTTTCTCCTTCTCCACCTTGCACCAATCCGGAAAGCCATTGCAATGCCACTAGCAATATCGTTTACCTCAGCATTAGTCAAACGAAGCTAACCTACGCTTACAGAGTTTTGATTACATCATCGATTATAAAACAGTCACCACCGTCGGCGTGTTTACATAGACATAGCGTCACCTCAATGTTATCAAAACAGCAGGCGAGCAGGCAGGCTCATTTCCATTCGTACAACTACCGGCCTCTTACAGGGCTCGGCAGCTACCCTTGGTCGTCCCGACCAATTTCTTATTTCCCTCTTACAGGGCTTGCTAATATATTTCTAGAATAAGCTAATCTACCCTCATTTCCATTCGTACAACTACCGGCCTCTTACAATATATATGTATATGGGTGGGAGTGGTTTCTATGCCTTTTTCTTTTTGGCTACCCCCCATGTAAGGGGTATATGATATGTATGAAGTATTTATATATATATATATATATATATACTGTATATATATATATACAGGGTGGTGCAAAAGTCTGGACCCATAGGAAATTCATTATATAACAATTTACAGTTTACATATAACAATTGATTTAATTGTGAAAATGTAACTATCAAACAATTTCCACATTTTGCGAAGAATGTGCGCAGTTTTTTGGACAATACATTTCCAAGGAAATGGATTGGACGTCGAGGACCGGTTGAA
>NC_134783.1:13622163-13624663 GCF_046742065.1 Oratosquilla oratoria
CATCGTCTACAAATCACACTGCAGCTTTTGAAGAAGAATTATTGAATCCTCCCTGATTAAACATATACCCATTCTTAATACCTCCCAAGGTCAGTGGTCCCCAGACTGCATAACTTGGATGACTGATAAGAAATTCATCTCAAAAGTAGCCGGACTTATCCTCACCCTCAGTCAACCTTCGCCCCGACCTCATCAAGGACATATAACCTGAGTCCCTCCTTTTCCCTGCCCCCAAATGTACCTCTCTTAGCTAAATATATTCTCACACTCCACAGTATGTATCATTCTGCTGAAAAAGAACACAGATAGTGGTCGAAATATAAAGATTTTCTGTCCATCTTATCTCATTCTCTGACAGTGGGTCAGTAAGTCTTATTTTACAAATGTCCTACTACATTAAACCTTTCTAAATGAGTATATATATATATATATATATATATATATATATATATATGTATGTATGTATGTATATATATATTCATATAAACATACATACATACGTACATACATATATATATATATATATATATATATGTATATATATATATATGTATATATATATATATATATATATGTATATATATATATATATATATATATATATATATATATATATATATATATATATGTATATATATATATATCCTTAGGAATACTGAGTGTGTTTTAGTGTTCGATTCACTTTGTGTGCGACCAACGAAAAAATAAATAAATAAATAATGCAGTACGCGTTTTTTTTTTTTTTAAGGTGGATGAAGAACGATTAGATTATTCTTATAAAATGTGTCCCTTTCTCCCTCCTTCCATCCACCCATGCACCAGCGTCTCTTACTCAGGCCTATCGTCAGTTGGCGACTTTGTGTTGATACGATTTGTTGCCACCTGTACCCTTATTCGCTTGAATTGCACCATGTTTACTACAATTAAAATTGGCAGTGTTAAAAATAAGCTTCAGACCCATTTCATCAAGTTGAACATCAGGAATGAATAGAAGTAAGGCACGGGTAACACATCATTAAAAAGAGAACTGGGTTTGTCTGAGTTTACGGTGCGTACCGTATGGACAAACCGGGAAGCCATCAAGAAAACTGTGAAGACTTATTATGCCTCAGCGTTGGATGGTCGTAGCCGTAATGATAAATCTGCTGCTATCTTGATAGAGAGTATTTAGCCACCTTTTGTCAGCTCAAGGCCATGGAGGAGTAGGGCTTTCTAACAGATACATTCGGGAGAATGCCGCCAAATTCTCTTCCTTAGCTTAGAGGAAGGAGGGTACACGAAGGGTCAGATATATAATCTTGATGAAACTTCCTTGTATTACAAAGTTATACCAAAGAAGACTTACATCCGAAGGAACAGAAACAGGTGAGAGGACTCAAGCTAGACAAGTCACGCGTAACCGTCATGTTTTGTGTCGACTTGTCGAGTTTCCACACGATGCGCCCAACTGTGGTACACACTGCCGCACATCCCCGCTGCTACAAAAAATTACATAACATGAACGATAGCGGGGTGTATTGGTACAAGAGTGCCAATGGATGGATGGCAGGCAGTGATTTTTCTGACTGGCTAAAAAATCACTGTATTCCTGATGCAAAAATGAAATCCAGGCAAATTGAGCAAGATTTCAAGATGTTACTTCTTATGGACAACTCCCCAGCTCACCCAACATGGGTACAAGACCTAGCACCTAGGCAATACAATATTGTATTTATGCCACCTCGTACAACACCTTCTTTTCAACCCCCTTGATCAGGAACTGATCAGCACAGTAAAGCAAATTTATCACCGAAATGCCTACGACTACCTAAGAGACAAGACTGAAACGAACGAAGAGCTTTATGCTATGGAGGAGCTGACCACTGACGAGGATATGGACAAACCAGATTCACCACCAATGCCCTTACCAGCTGCAGCTTCAGCCTCACCTAACCCTGATTCACCTAACCCGTACTCCCCACCTGCTTCACTGTCAGCTTCAGTGTCGACAGCTACACCTGCAACACAACGATCTGCTCCAGAAACGACAATGATTAAATTTTGGAAATATTCTACAATGAAGAATTGTGCTGACTTTCTTTTAAAATCCCGGGATGAAATAAATTTAGCTACAATCAACCATCCACGGCAAACTCTAGTGCCTCAACTTTAAGTTCTCGGAGGTAACACCGCCATTTAGCCTCTCAGTGAAGCGGGAGCAGCCACTCTCCAGGTACCTCAAGCCGTGCATGGTTTGCAAGCCTTAACACAGCAAGTTATCCAAGAAGCCCATTCTGTTGAACCAGAGCAAAATCAGGTAGAAGTTTAACAGCGAGTGGATGAGGCGGATGATCTGTTGATGGCAAGAGGAGTGGGAGAAGTCAGCATGCAAAATGAAGAACGCACAGCTGGTGAGAACACTCTTCCTATGCATAACATCAGCCACATCCTACTAGCAGTAGAAAAGTTAAAAGAAGAACTGCTGGACCACGAAACTTGTAGACAGAGGTCCGACGAGATT
>NC_134783.1:13629663-13632163 GCF_046742065.1 Oratosquilla oratoria
TTTTCCTCAGAGAAATATAATCACAAAAAACTGTAATCTACAAAGGTTCTTACAAATAATAATAATAATAAAAAATCATAGCGGACACCCATAGTTGACCTATGTTATTATACATGTTTATTACCATTATTATCAACATCACTATCATGATCACTGTCGTCATAAGATTATTTATTCTTATCGTATTTATATTATCTTCCTTTCACGCTCACTGTCACTAAAAGAATAACATATATAGTTGCATACATGTATATATATATATATATATATATATATATATATATATATATATATATATATATATATATATATATATATATATATATATATATATATATAATATCCCTTAGTATTTCATATATGACAATTGTAATAATGACAAGTAAAAAATACAAGCATACATATCCTATGACGAGAGCGTTTGTGTCACTAAAAACAAAGTAATATTGTAACTTACGCAGTTATTTATCTTTGTGTTTAATAGAATATTTTATATTATTTCACGACCTATATTTCTACTTGTAAGCCTTTACATTGATTATTAAATCAGATTTAGCTGTCTATACAAAAAACAAAACATAGACTCCAAATGTAAATCAATTATGTTACAGACAAATTAGTTCAAAACATTGGGATATTGAAAACATGACATGAGGTAATGTGTAAACATAATATTTTCATAAGAACTCATATTGATCACTCGATACAAATGAAAATTATATTTTGATTGGTAAAATGAACATGCGCTAAAGTAAGACTAGTGATAAGATAGTCATAGTGATGCTAATAGTGATAGTAATGGATATGGTGATAGTGATAGTAATGGAGATGTTGATAGTGATAGTAGTGGAGATAGTGATCGTGATAGTAATGGAGATCATGATGATGATAGGGATAGTAATGGAGATGGTGATAATAATAGTGATAGTAATAGAGATAGTGATAGTGATGATGATGGTGATAGTAATGGATATTGTGATAGTGATGGTGACAGTGATAGTGATAGTAAAATAAGTAAAATTATCACAAATAGATAATCACACGATATGCAACTGCATGCAACCATACAAAAAGCGTTCAACACAGTAAGTAATACATAGCGCCATTCCTGTAGTATTTACTAACACTAATCCATCAACAGCGAAAACAGGAGGAATGATGTGTGAATAGTAATACAATTAGGGGTTATAAAAAAGTATTTATAGAACATTTATTAGCGGAAACAATAGAATGTAAGCAAATAGAGAGAGAGAGAGAGAGAGAGAGAGAGAGAGAGAGAGAGAGAGAGAGAGAGAGAGAGAGAGAGAGAGAGAGAGAGAGAGAGAGAGAGAGAGAGAGAGAGAGAGAGAGAGAAAGAGAGACAAAGACAGAGAGGAAAATTAAATCCCTGAAAAACAACATATCAAAAAATTAAATTCAGGAAGAAAAAAATTTACACATACATATGAGCATTTACATACATATATTTACATACACATATTTACATACATATGAGCATTTACCATATCACCCACAGTAACATAGTTCAAGAAGAAAAAAGCTAAGCATATAATAAAGGAACATCATATACATAATACATTTCTCAAACCTATAACAAACAACCAGTATTATCTACCAACATGCGAACAAGGAAAAAAATGGCGTGGTAGAATAGAGAGCAGCACAAATGCAGCAAGAACTATGCTCCTGAACAGTAAAGAAGACAGAGATTTTGTCCTGAAAATGGAGACAGAGGACCATTTGCTTACAAGCCTGAATGCAGCAGGTATGCAAGTTAAGGAAATCATTAGGCATATTTAGGCAGAAAATGTTTACTTGATGTTTAACAAATTATGCAATAGAAATGATTATACGAGATGGGCTTACGTATATTTATGAATGTGGAATGATGCTTACTATATTGTATTTATGGTTAAGGTTGTTAGCCTGGTTATTTGTAATGAACTATTTGTAAAGAATATAATACAAAAATGTAGATGGACTATTATTGAAACGTGAGTCTGAAGACAAAGATGAAGTATATATAACTAGAAACTCAAGATATTTGTAGACTTACACTACACACATAAACACAAACGATCGAGCACACACGCGCGCACACATACACACACACGCGCACACACATATGCACATACACACACACACACACACATAAAAAAATTCTTTGCCTTGTACGCTTGGACTGTTATAGCAGGAAAAGATCACCCTAGAGAAGGGGACAAAAATGCGGGATTCGAACCCATAATTAAACAAATGCAAGACCAGCGCGCTTCCGATTACATTACTTCTTGGGATTTTAGGAAAACCTGTGGAAATGAACATTGCTAAACAGTGTTCAGTGGTGTGATATCTAAAGGTAAGACACAGCAAATACAAAAACATTTTTTCGATTGAAATAGAAATTATAGAAATTTTACATAGGGAGTTTCGTTTATTATTTTCAAATATTTATATATGAACAGAAGGAGCAAAAAAAAAAAATCTATCAAAATCACATATG
>NC_134783.1:13637163-13642163 GCF_046742065.1 Oratosquilla oratoria
TATGGATGCAATCAGAGTAGGGTGGCCGTCTGTAATTGCGTTTATATGGAGGGGGCTCGCGTTGAAACGATGGCTTTCTCTAAGCAACATCTTATGTGTAGGAACTAATTGCCTTGTCTATGGTTGTTTATGTATAAAGGAGAATATGTATGCATATGCATAAGTACCATCGTTTAGTCGAGGTTATTCAGCTCCTAAAGTCATATTCGCGTTTTTTTTTGTGTATGTGTGTGTGTGTGTGTGTGTGTGTGTGTGTGATTGTGTGTGTGTGTGTGTGTGTGTGTGTGTGTGTGTGTGTGTGTGTGTGTGTGTGTGTGTGTGTGTGTGTGTGTGTGTGTGTGTGTGTGTGTGTGTGTGTGTGTGTGTGTGTGTGTGTGTGTGTGTGTGTGTGTGTGTGTGTGTGTGTGTGTGTGTGTGTGTGTGTGTGTGTGTGTGTTTGTGTGTATGTTTATTTTGTGTTTATATTTAAGTTTGTCCCTCCAAATGTATATGAATAGAGTGGAGTTACATCGAGAACAGGGAGACGGAGAGCAGTGAAAAGATTGTTTGTGTCGAGACTGGAGGAACGTTATTGTGTAGGGACTCAACGGGGTAACTTTATGGAGAGGGTGAAGAGGTGTCTCGGGAGAAAGAAGAAGGGATTTGGAAGACTCGAGGCAGAGAAAGTGAGGCAAGGGATAGTGGTGGAGGAGATGGAAGGCTCCTGGGATTTACTCTGAGAGGGGAACGAGGTCAAAGATGGAAAGAACTGTGTGTCTGCAAGAAAAAAACAAAAACGTGTGACTGTGTGAAGAAGACGTATATGACAGTAAGGAAGATCTCTTTGTCTTTGCCTAAAGCCTAGAAGAAGGTGATGAATAGAGGATGAATACCGAAGCGGAAGATATTTTTGAAAAAGAGATAAGTATGTGAAGGTGAGAAATAGATGTAACTGGTTGGGATTTTTTTTTTATTCGGTAGCTACTAGACAAACCTGAAGAGACAAAAATGTTATAAGAGGAAGTGAAAGGGGATGATGATGGGAGAAAAAAAAATCAGAGGGAAAAAACCGGGGGGGGGGGGATGCACGGGAATGAAAAAGGGTGACTAGAGAAGACAAAACATGAGTATGTATGTCTTCAGAGCGACATAATTATTTCTTCTAAGCTGTAGTCAAGCTATTGTCTTCTTTTCTTTTGATCTTCATCTCGGATGCTGAAAATGAACGATGGTCATCCCAAAGGGAACATTAAACCCTTTTACTACAATGACAAACGAAATACTTTGTTTTGTTTAATTCCAAACAACTTTGTTCAACTTTAAGACCTCGGGTTGAAAGGATTGGTCAAATTCCTTGTTAAGACCACGACCAAAGTCTGTAGAAGTTTTTATTTTTTCAGCAAATAGAATTCTTTATTCTCTTGTGAGTACCTTTGCATCAGAAAAGTCTGTCATAAATTCACGTAAACTATCAACTTCATTGTTAAGACCACTGTTGACATCTTTAGAGACTTTTCTTCAGAAAATCATATTTGTATTCTTTTGTCTCTACTTCCGAGTCTGAAGAATCTATAATAGTTGAAGTCATTGCCACATGTAACCTCCTTTCAGGAATTTAAAATTAGGCAAACTATTTTGTTTTAGACCAAAATCCTCTTTGACCTTTTCATACCTTTGCTGAGTTTTTTTTTTTTTCTTTCTTTTTTAAGAACCTCGTCATAATTTCTTGGTATTTTCATGAAG
Source organism: Oratosquilla oratoria (assembly GCF_046742065.1). Lineage (NCBI taxonomy): Eukaryota > Metazoa > Arthropoda > Malacostraca > Stomatopoda > Squillidae > Oratosquilla > Oratosquilla oratoria. The sequence goes on from NC_134783.1 coordinate 13,638,886, forward strand.
TACTTTTATCTGTATATATTCTATAATAGATTTATTTTACTAAAAAAAATTAGATGATAGAAAGCGCGCATATGTCCTTATAATTTCGTACCCTCGCTGAGTTATTATTTTCTTGTAATATGCATTTATAATAGATTTATTTTATAGCAAAAATTAAGTGATAGAATGCACGCATATGTCCTTATAATTTGATCTAAGTATGATACAGTTCTGTGTGTTTTTCAAGGTATTTTCACGCTTTGAATAAAATGAAATCATAAAAAATATTGAGGTGTCGCATATACCAAAAGAGTATATTCTCTAAACTGTTGTTCATTCATGGTTTACTCACTGTATAGTAGTGATCTAACAATGATGAAAGTTAATCTATCTTTCACTGGATTTTTTTCTCTCTTTACTAAATATATAGAATAAAGAAAAATAGTAAAAAGGGAGACAAATTAAATTAATTTATAAGTTATAATTGTAAACTAACTAATATGCAGCATATCTTTGCTAAGTTAACACGATCTGATTGAATAAGGTGAGTTTTAGTTCATCAATATACTGCATAGTATAGGGATCGGGAGTCAACATAGTGTTCCCATTGATGAAGAAACATTCAACGTTATGATCTTTATCTTATGAAAATCGTTCGTAAATTCCATAAAATTGTATGAGGCTTCCAACGACAGAAATTAAGGCAGCCGAAGCTGGCTCAACTCTCGATCCATCCCGTCCCCAACCACCCCTGCCCCTGCCCACGCCCATATCTACGACCCTACCAACTCCACGCCCTTACTGCATCAATAAATGGACTCGAAGCTCGAATTGCCCCACGGTGGTTCATTTGGCTCAGAGAGAAATGACGCTGTCGTAACTGGAGGAGAGGGAATGAGAGTAGAGTGGAAGGTAGTGGGGTAATGGGGTAATGGGGTAATGGGGAATACATTGGGATAGATTGGTACAAAGTGGAGTGTGTGGATCTACACTGCTAGGAATGGGGAGTGGATGGAGATAATCCATTGCAAGGGATAAGGTAAAAAGGAGAGTTATATGTGGAAGGAAAATGTGTGTGTGTGTGTGTGTGTGTGTGTGTGTGTGTGTGTGTGTGTGTGTGTGTGTGTGTGTGTGTGTGTGTGTGTGTGTGTGTGTGTGTGTAATAATAATAATAATAATAATAATAATAATAAAAGGTTTATTTCTATTACAGTGGTACACTGACAATAATACATTGGAAAAGTTGATTAAAGATATAAAACTTGGAATATATACATGGAGCAATTTTACGATGAGTTAATTATGTGCACAATAGATGGGATAGCACTGTTTTTGTAGCGGTCTGTCCTTGGCGCTTTGATTGGTATGAGTCTATTTGTGTGTCTAGTGGCGTGGCGAGTTGGTGGAGCATCAGGAGGGAGGAGGTGACGGTGTCTAGGGTGGGAAAGCAGGCTTTCCCCAAATTTCCTTAGTGCCTCCCCGTGCCGCTGGGACACCCTAGATAGAGTAAGGGTGGCAAGAGCATGGTCGTAGCTGCTGTACTCCACGCCCAGGATGATCCTGCACGCTCTCTTTTGTACCCTCTCCAGCTTTTGTCTCTGTGTGAGGGTGAGTGAGCTCCACCAGGCTGGTGAGGCGTACATGAGGGTGGGGAGTATGAAAGTTTTGTAGACCTCCTGTAGCTCAGATGTAGGTGTTCCTAGTGATTTTAACCTACTCAGCATATACAGTTTGTAAGATGCTGTCCTGACTATATTGGTGATATGTTGATTCCAATTTAATTGAGCATCGAGTGTGATGCCCAAGATCTTGGTGGATTGCACCAATTGGAGGGGGTGGGGGCCCAATGAAAGTTGTGGAGGAGGTACTGCTTGGGTGGAGGTACAAAAGTGCATCACTACGGTCTTGTTGGTGTTGATTGTGACGTTGTTGTTTTCCGTCCACATCATGAGCTTGTTCAGGGTGTTTTGTAGTGGTGCGTAATCAGGCCGCCTGGTGTTGATGGGGATGCCTATGGTGCTGTCATCCACGCACGTGTGTGTGTGTGTGTGTGTGTGTGTGTGTGTGTGTGTGTGTGTGTGTGTGTGTGTGTGTGTGTGTGTGTGTGTGTGTGTGTTTGTGTGTGTGCGTGCGCCCGTGTGTTCTGTTTATATATATATATATATATACATATATATATGTATATATATATGTATATATATATATATATATAGATAGATAGATAGATAGATAGATAGATAGAAACGCTCATGGATAATTATTAATATGTGTTGATATTTGCAAATATAGATTTGAGCGATTTATATTTTTGTGTGCTTTAGTGTATTTGTGTGTAGGTCATATCTTAGCCTTGTTTCCTCTTGTATATACATTTCCTTTGGTGAAAATAGGCATTGCAAAAAGGCTGGGAAAGAATAGAACATTTATATATCAAGAAAATTATTACCGCATATAAAGAAATAAAGAAGGTCAAATCCAAGTATTAGATACAGAAGCTTTAATATCTCTATTCCAAGGCACTGCTTAAAAGAGAACAATAATTTTATATGTATGTTGCTGAAAACAACTAGAATATTCAACAACCAACCTTTAATATAAAAAGATATGTATATATATATATATATATATATACATATATACATATATATATGTGTATATATATATATATATGTATATATATATATATATATATATATATATATCAAAAGAGATCAAACTTGTGAAACTTGTGTTTGCAAATGGTCGTGGATATGCAAGACCAACAATGAATACGAATGTGGATTTAATTCTGTGAATAAACAGAGTAACCGAGAATAGAAGGTCTTTAACGCGGAAGAGCCACTGCAGCAGAAGGATCATCAACAAGGCATAAGTACACCCGGAAGCCGGAGAAGAAGTACACACGAGAGGAAACCAAAAATAAATACGCATAGGATGGCCAGTAAGCGAAACGAGCTAAAGCGGGGTGATGGAAGATTATGGACTTGAAGTTAAAAGTCTTGAGTCACCATGTAGTTTTTTTTTTTTTTTTTATAAGTCGACGTTTGTGTCAAAGATAATCAAATACATGGTTTTATAAGATAATAGGTCACATTGATCCAAAAATATAATTTCTGTCATTAATCAAATCACAAGTCATACTTTGCCTTAGCGCTGAGGACTTGATAAATGTGGGACGATGTGGGTTCAGGTTGGTTGACAGACCACTCTGCTATGGCTTTTGGGTGCTGATGTCATCAAGGATACGTGCTTGCTGTTCACTTTTTCATGTGATTTTATTTACTTTTATCGACAACAAA
>NC_134783.1:13652163-13657163 GCF_046742065.1 Oratosquilla oratoria
CTGCTTCCTTAGCCCCAAAGGGGACATATCTAAAAAAGTAAAGGCATAAGAAAGTCTGAGTAGTGAGTGGTGGGATGAGGAAACAAAAAAGGGTGTAGAAGAGAAGAAATAGGCCTTCATAGATTGGCTACAAATTAGGACGAGGGAATCGTATGAGAGGTGCAAAGTAAAGAGAAGGAGAGTTAAACATAAGGTAAAGGAAGCAAAGAGGGGAGCAGATGTGAAATGGGGTAATGGTATGACTGAAATTTTTTAAAGTAATAAACAGAATTTTTGGAAAGAAATTAAAAGAGGAAGATGAGGCGAATCAAGTAGATAAGGAAAGGTAAAAGGTACAGATGGAGAGATGTTAATGGAAGAATATAACATAAGAACATAAGAATGAAGGACACTGCAAGAGACCATAAGGCGTACACTAGGCAGCTCCATAAACTAGGCAGCTCTGTAAACTAAGCAGTTAGAGGAAGGTCGCCAGAGTATTTTAAGGAGTTGCTAAATGTGAAGGAAGATAGGGAGGGAAAGGTAGTTGCAGTGGAAAGCGCTATGAAAATGAGTGATGAATGAGAAAAGTGGAGGAGAAATAGGGAAAGATGAAGTGAAAGCAGCTGTTAAGATGATAAGAGCAGGTAAGGAACCTGGGTTAGATGGATGCCATACAGAATGTAATGTCTGAAGAAAGAAGGTACATTTGTGGTGGACTGGCTGGTAAAGTTATTCAATGTTTGTTTAAGAGAGGGTAGAGTGTCGGAGTGTAGTAGTTTCAGAGGGATTAGCTTGTTAACAGTAGTGGGAAGGCTTACGGGAGGGTCTTGAATGAGAGGATTAGAAGAGGAACAGAGAGAGTAATTGGTGAGGAACAGTGTGTTTTTAGGACAGGTAGGGGTTGTGAAGATCAGATTTCTATGGTAAAACAGATATGTGAGAAAGCTATAGGAAAAGGAGGCTTATGACAGGGTAGACAGGAAGGCACTGTGGGAGGTACTGCAGATATATGGGGTAGGAGGAAAGCTGTTAAGAGCAGTGAAGAGTTTTTACGAGAGTAGTAGAGCTTGTGTTATGATTACAAGTGGAGAGATTGAATGGTCTGAGGTAAAGGTGGGACTTCGTCATGGATGTGTTATGTCACCCTTGCTGTTCAATCTATACATGGATGGGGTGGTGCGAGAGGTGAATGCAAGGGTAGTGGGTCAGGGGTTGGAGATGATAAGAAAAGTGAGAAAAGTGAGAAATAAGCCAGTTGTTGTTTGCTGACGACACTGCTCTTAGAGCAGGATCAGAGGAGGGATTGAGGAAGTTATTGACAGAGATTGGTAAGGTGTGTGAAAGAAGGAGGCGGAAGATAAATGTGGGCCAAATTATGGTGATGAGATGTACAAGGGGAGAGAGTGACAGCAGGCTGGAAGTGAGCATTAAGGGAGAGAGACTGGAGGAAGTGGATTGTCTTAGATACTTGGGTGCGAATGTAGCAGGAAAGGGAGGAGTGGTAATTGAGGTAGAATGTAGATTGAGAGAAACGAGTAAATGCCTTGGTGGATTAAAAAGTGTAATGAGAAATAGACATCTGGGAATGAATGCTAAGAGGAGATTATATGAAGGAGTGATTGTGCCGACAGCACTGTACAGGGCAGAGACATGGAACATAAGAGAGGAAAAGAGAAGGAGTTTGAATGTGTTTGAGATAAAATGTATGAGAAGTATGATAGGGTTAATAGGCTGGATAGAGTGAGAAATTAGGTGAGGAGAACAGGGGTGCAAAGGGAGTTAGGAGATAGGGTTGATGAAAGAGTATTAGGATGGTTTGGACACATGGAAAGAATGAGTGAAGAAAGATTAGTAAAAGAGGTGTGGAAGGCAGAGGTGGAAGGAGTGAATATGAGGGGGCGTTTCAGGATGAGATGGATGGATGGTGTAAAAGGGGCATTACGAAATAGAGAAATGTCTGTAGAGGAAGGACGGGAAAGGACGGAAGATAGGGTCTTTGAGAAGCAGATTGGCACCGAACCCGGGAGTGACCTCTCCGAGTACTGTTTCCACTAACCTATGATCTCTCCTAGTGTTCGTGCTCTTACGTGTGGCCTCCCCCAGTTTCTTCACAGTGTCTTTTCCCCGTGTTTTTCTCTTTTCATTTAAAATATGCTCCCTTTTCCAATCTTATTCACATCAACTGATGATGCAGGAATTTCTGCGAAACGTTTTGAAATTTAATTTGTTCTGCTTGTATTTTGTTTTTTGCTGTATTCTTTGTACTCTTTTCTTGTATTTTGTTTACTGTGTGCTGTATTTTTATGTTCAATATAACTTTTGTTTCCTATGAGTTTTGGAAATTTTATTTACTCCCTTTCCCCCTACCAGAAATCTACTTTTCGCAAGCTTGAGAGCTCACGGAAAAAGTTAATCAATAATTCTTTTGCTGTCGTTTTTAACAATATATATATATGTATATACATATACATATATATATATATATATATATATATATATGTATGTATATATATATATATATATATGTATATATATGTATATATATATATATGTATATATATATATGTATATATATATATATATAATTTCTAATAGAACAATAATATAGTATTTGATTTAGTGCAAGATTCTTGGAAGGCAATCGTCAGGCCTGGTGTTTTATTAACTTTGAAAATTTCTATACATCTTTTAATTTTTTCTTTTTATATATACAGTAGTAAGTTTTCTCTAAACTTATCACGGACTTCAGTTATGACTTCAATTTGAGGTGTTTTGTTTACGAATACTGAACTAAAATAGTTGTTGAAGATATCATACAATCCTTCATTCGAATATTCAAGTTGACCGAGCAGATAATAGTGGGCCAATGTGTTTCGCAATAAACTTTTTATCTATAATGTAACTATAGAATTCGTTGGAATTCTCTTCGTATTCACCAGCGATATTAATTTTGTAGTGTCGCTTTCTTTTTATCATCTTTTTTATCCCTATGTATTATCACATAACTTTGATAACGTGATTATAGGGAAGCAACATAGTGTATATCTTATGTATTTACTACAAAAATAACCTCACAAAGAGGAAAATAATTGAGAAATGAAAAGGTAATTTCTCGAGTATTTTAGGGCTTAGTGTAGTTGTATTACAATTACAATTACAATTAGTGTAGTTGTATTACAATTACAATTAATGTAGTTGTATTACAATTGCAATTATAATTACAATTACAATTCTGAACAGGCAGCATGGATGATTTTGGTCACTGTGTTTTCACATTTATATAAAGATCTAACTATATAGGCCACACATTTCCTCGATTTTACCGCCATCTTTCATTTGGGTGACTTTCCCGTGCAAGAGAGTTCCGGCTGATGTCTTCAATAAATTCAATAAATCATAAAATAGAAATGCAATATATAGAATATCCACATTTGGTGATGACAACACTAGGAAACCTATAGGAATAGGAAAATGCGAACAGAAAATAAATAAAAATAGACAATGGTATCTGTATAACTAGATAAAAAAAGATAAGCAAACATATCTAAAGTACTAAGTGAATAAGTGACCGAATGAAAATAGAATATGTAGATACATGCAAGCAGCTAATTAAAAGCAAGAAAGTATAATTAGTAATAGAAACAAATAATAAACTAAATATAAAATATAGATGAAAATATATGAATGATAAATAGATCAAATGCGAAATTACGACTCAACACAGAAACACTATCAAGACTTTAGCGTCCGTATTCGTCTTATATTTGTTACAATTAACGTCAGATGATTTTGTTCAGTTGGAGCAAAACTCTGTAGATATCAAAGGCTTTAATAAAATTTAGTTAATCTTATATAATATATATTCGAAGTCAGGTTAGAATTTGTAGATGCCAGAATATTCTATTCAGCTAAAATGAACGAGTACAAACGTAAATAATTTTAAACTTGTTTTGATTAACCCTTTTTGCGTCTGTATTCGACTTTTAACTCTAATCTAGGAAGTGCCATAAAACCTCATTTAGCTGTGAGGAAAGAGTATAGATGTCAGATGATTAAGAGCAAGGACCTAGTCTCGTCACTCAAAGGAGTGGCGACTTCATTCAAAGAAGAAAATTCAGATTTTGATAGGCGAGGAAGAAGAAGCCCCCTTAACCTTCCTCCTCCCCCCCCCCCCAAGTCCATTGGTCTAAAAAGTGGGATTTCCTTCCCACGAATAGTTTTATTTTGGTAGGGCTCGGTGTTACGCTGCATTACCTTTGACCCGAGGAGTTCGGCGGGAACGGGGGATGGCCTTTCAAGGTTTTTGGTATGGGAGGAGCATTAAATGGGTTTCGGTGTATATAAAGTGAGTACGTCCTTTGACACGGCCATCCCGCTTATAAAGGGGAAAAGGCCTTTGCTATGCACGTAATGACATTCCGAAAGTTAAATATATTTCACAAATCATGGTAAATGACCTAATTAGAATCGTGTGTTGAGAGACCAATATTTCCTTTTCCCCAAACAAGAACAATATCAAACTAATAATAGAATAAATAAATAAAAAATCAGTAAAAATCGGTAACAAAGAGGAAATAAGAATAATTATTTAAACAAATGTAAATGGTTGCGTTATAAATAAATGCGGAATTTGTGCAAAATATGAACACAAGTCCCCCACAGAAAACAAGACGCGTTAAAAATATAAGCAAATGAAGAACGTTTTTTGTTTATTTATTTCTTGTTCCTTAGTTTTTTCTTCTTTCTTTTTCTTCCTTTTACTCTTTATTTTCTATCTTAAGTAAAAGATATTACCTGAAAGAAAAAATAAGCAGATTAGAAAAAGAGAAGAAAAAATATAGGACGCAGATGAAATGCAAGAGAAAACAAATAAATGACAAAGCATGGGTAAATTAGTTTCCAGGGGCGGAAATAATTCTCATGTGAGCAGAGAACTGAGAGAAAAGGCAGCACTGTAAAGTGCATTGAGTCTGAGAGACAAGAGAGAGAGAAAAAAAATCGTGGGATGTACGCGAGGA
>NC_134783.1:13662163-13664663 GCF_046742065.1 Oratosquilla oratoria
TTTCAATCTGAAATATATATATATATTTTTTAATAGCATGATATAAGAGACTGGTAGAAAAGAAAGTAGAAAGTGGGGTAGAAGACAGGTGTTACATTTTATGCGTTGGATATCCATGAAACATATTTACAAAAACAATATAGCGAGCAAGCGAGTGAGTTGCCTAAGTTCGAACACACTCCTGGTAGGAAGAACGCTGCAACAGATCCACTATCTAGGAATATTAGCCAACCAACGACATGGTTGATCAATTTTATCTGCAGTATTAATGAACTAGTAACATTAGATGAGTAATTGATAATAAGGGAACAAAGAAAAAATAAGACTTGGAAAAAAGTAGCCCAGAATTTGATGAACCCACGAGGTATTCCTCCAAAAATAGCAGACGGGTATAAGATAAAGGAATTTCCTTTGAATAGTGGATTTTTGTATATGAAAACAGTTGTAAGTGGGAAGGATATTTCTAGGGGCCCAGTGAATCAGTTGGTAATTTCACAAACTCTTGTACAATTGGTATTGAAATTGTTTTATAATAATGATTATAATCCTCATCTAGGAAAAGATAAAACTTATATAGAATCACAGCTTAAATACTTTTGACCAGGTATGAAGACAGACATTCATGTACACATTGAAAAGTGCTTGATATGCTCTGAGGTATAAGGAAATACACATAACCCTGCTCTTATGCTATCATATCCCATACCACGGAAACTTTGGGAAAGAGTTCACTTAGATACACTACTCGTAGAGCTACCTATGTATGAAAATTGATACAAATATGTACATGTTGCCATTGATTATCTTCCAAAATTTTGTATTTTACAACTCATACCAAATAAGAGCTGAAACAATTGATTCAGTAATATATGAACAAATCCCTAATTTCACCACTCCCAAGATCTTAGTGTCAGATAATGGTACAGAATGTAACAACATCATCTTGGAAGAATTATGTAGGTTATTTAAGATAAACAAAATTAATATTCAAGCCAATCACACACAGAGCAGTGGTGTTATAAAATTTTTGAATAAGAAAATTATCACTTACCGTACAGGTTGATAAGCCCACATAGCATAACTTGGGATAATTGGTTTCCTTGTATTAAATGTGCACTCAATAACCAAGTCAATACATATACATGTGAAACTCCACACTATATTATCTACGGGGAAGATAAAATTCTCCCATATGAAATCTTATTTGCAGAACCGAAGCCAGTGTGTAACATAGATGATTACATCTCAAATAGGGTACATACATTTCAAATCATACACCAAAGAGTCAGGGAGCATACGAAATATTATAAACAAGAGACGAAGAAGCAATAACATAAAGTAGTACACAAAATAGAACTACAAATAGGAAATGGGCCCCTTATTGTTCATTATGTACATAAATGACTTGGACAATGAGATTAATAGTGATGTTAGTAATTTTTCGGCCGACACTAAAATAGGACGCCTAATTATGTTAGGAGACGACGCCGAGATTCTGCAGGATCATCTTAACAAATTGTTCAAATGTCCGATGAAATGGCAAGTGAACTTTAATATTTCAAAGTACAGCATGTTAGACGTAGGCTACACAACCCCGAAAATAGATATAGCTTAGATAACACGTTTTTAGAGAAAACTGAGTGCGAGAGAGACTTGGGAGTTCTAATGAGTACTGACTTTAGATCCAGGAAACAGTGCAAAAGCGCCAGGAATAAAGCTAACAGAGCATTAGGTTTCATTACTGTGACGGTTACGAATAGAACTGCAGAGGTAATTATCAAACTCTATCTAGCGTTAGTTAGACCCATCCTTGACTATGCGGTACATTTTTAGTCACCGTCTTATAGAATGGACATCAATTCACTAGAATCAGTACAGAGGAGAATGACCAAAATGATACATGGGTTCAGAAATTTACCTTACAAAGAGAGGCATAGGCACCTTAACCTACACTCTCTGGAAAGACGCAGAGTGGGGGATGATCTAATAGATGTGTTTATGTGGATGAAAGGCTTAAACAAGGGTGGCGCTCACAAGGCCATCATATTAAGACAACAGGGCAGGACTCGCAGTGCTCGATTCAAACTGGAAAAATTTAGACTTAAGAAGGAAATAGACGAGAATTAGTTTACTAATAGGGTGGTTAATGAGTGGAATAGACTTACTAACCATGTAGTGAGCGCTGTATCCATAAGTTGTTTTATGAAACGGTTAGATAACTTTATGGATGGGGATGATAGGTGGTAATGGATAATGAAACTGCATAGTCTAGTCCTTATGGCCTCTTACAGTCTCTTTCATTCTTGTATTCTTGTGCTTTTAAAATGCATACAATTAATAAGAAATTTTCCCCAAAATACTCGGTCCATATAGAATGATAGATTTTGCATGTGGAAATGAACATAAGATCTTACAATTAGAAAAGTGTCAGTTAGACATGATTTAAAAAGGACTATGATAGAATTTAACAATAATGATAATTGTGACAATAGGGTCTGTA
>NC_134783.1:13684663-13687163 GCF_046742065.1 Oratosquilla oratoria
TCTCAATCTACATTCTACCTCCACCTTCACTCCACCTTTTCCTGCTACACTTGCACCCAAGTATCTAAAACTATCCACTTCCTCCAGTCGCTCTCCCTTAATGTTCACTTCCAGTCTACTGCCACTTTCACCCCTTGTACATCTCATCACCTTACTTTTACCCACATTTATCTTTAGCTTTCTTCTATCACATACTCTCCCAAACTCTGCCACCTGCGGACGACACTGCGCTTGTGGCAGGGTCAGAGGAGGGATTATATTATATTATATTATATTATATTAAATTATATTATATTATATTATATTATATTATATTATATTATATTATGTTATAACATATTATATTATATTATATTATATTATATTATATTATATTATATTATATTATATTATATCATATTATATCATATATTATATTATATATATCATATCATATTATACTTTACTATATTATATTATATTAATTATATTATACTAATATATTATATCATACTATATTATGTATATTATAAAATATTATTTTATTACATTATGTTATCATTATATTTTATTATATTACATTATATATATAGCATATCCTATTATATTATATTGTATTATATTATATATATTATTATTATATTATATTATATTATATAAATTATTTTATATATTATATTATATTATATTATATTATATTATATTATACTCTATTATATTACATTATATTATATTATATATATTATATTATAATATATTATATTATATTATATCATATTATATTATATCATATTACATTATATTATATTACATTATTTTATACTATAATTTATCATATTGTATTATATTACATTATATTATATTATATTATATTATATTATATTATATTATATTATATCATATCATATTTTATTACATTATATGATATATTACATTATACTATATTATATTATATATTACATTATACTATATTATATTATATATTATGCTATATTGTATATTATGTCATATATCATATTATGTTATATTATTATCATATTATATTATATATGTTATACCGATGCTGTTTAACATGTACTGGAACCAGCCACCAACTTCTCCGCAAGGGGGGAACGTGGGACTGGCTCAATATATACACCGCCAACTTCGACCCAGAATAACACTCCTCGGGGAGCGTTACACGTAATGCAAAACATCCTAGACGGGGCACACGCGTGGGAGCAACAGTGGCGCATTAAGACCAACGCGTCGAAATGCAATGCTGTATACTTCTGCTGCAAACGAACCAACAGAACAATCACAAACACTCCTCTTAAAATAAACAACACAAACATCCCATCGAAAGACCATACCCGTGTGCTGGGTAGCACACTTGATAATGGCCTTACCTGGACCCCACACTTCCGCAAGCAGGGAGCGAAGGCTAGGGCTGTGCTGGGTAAGCTCAGACGCTTCAAAACTGCAACACTGAGAACCAAACGTCGATTGTACCTAGCCCTCGTCAGACCGATTCTGTGCCAGTCCCCGGGACTAAGCCAGCTGACATGTGCCACTAATAACTACGAGCATCAGAAGATTCAGAATGCCGCTGTCCAGTTCATCACGGGCTCGCGATGGAGCGACTTCAGAACCACTGAGTCTCTACACCAAATTTCCAACATCCGTCCACTCAACCAACACAAACACAAACTTCACTCAAGACACCTAGAAAAACTGCACGCCAAACACAAACATCTGATACAACATATTACACCTAGACCACACCGTACAGACTATCTGTCAGCTGCGCCCGTCCCACGTGCGGTGTACACGATAAGACGTGTATAACCGTACCTACAAGTAACACACCCCTTCACCAGCTTGACTGGTGATAATCGCAATAATGTAATAATAATAATAGTAATGGTAATAATGATAATAATAATAATAATAATAACGCATTAACTGACAGGCTACTCAAACCCAACCTGGGGTAAAACAGGAATTCTCATGCCTTACCTGGGGCCAATCAGGAACACCCTCTACACGCGGGAAGTGAAATCTACTCACTAACCGTAAATTACACACACACACCTCTCACGAACAAAGCCGCATCCCACGCACAAACATATACACTTCCTTTTTCTTCGACTAAAATTCGTTTCCTTTCTCACTTTCTCTTATACTACATCTTCTCATTTCAGTTTACCTCCCGCTAAAGATTTTTCCGTTTTTCCCCCTTTCTCTCCTACTACGTCTCCTACCATTTTCCAAACTTTCGTTGGTGATATAATATGCTCTTCCTCGGCATTGGCGCCGCCGTCCAAGTTCCTAGCCCAGTTCTCCTAAGCCACGACAACAAATAAGCCCCTAATCGCTCGCAATTCGCCCGGTGGCAATAGCCCTCTTTTATACACTACTATCTTTTCATTTTCCTACAGACATTCTTCCCCTCCCACAAAACCCGATCCCGCGCAAGCGAGGTGGTCTTTCCTTGGAATCCAGAATCCAGACACTCCTCTGAAGAAGCTATTGTAAGCGA